>NW_026974927.1:300000-471757 GCF_030014295.1 Loxodonta africana | reverse complement strand
CATTTGTGATGTCTTTAAGCATTCTGTAAATTAGTTTTTTATATTCTGTATCTGATAATTCCAGGATTGTATCTTCATTTGGGAAAGATTTTGATTCTTTTGTTTGGGGGGGTTGGAGAAGCTGTCATGGTCTGTTTCTTTATGTGGTTTGATATGGACTGCTGTCTCCGAGCCATCACTGGGAAACTAGTTTTTCCAGGTAATCAGCTAAAAAAAAATGCAGTCAGATCCCTATCTGAATTCTCCCTCTGGCTCAGGGTATTTGGATGTTAATGGAGCCGCCTGGGGAGGGATCAGAGATCTAGGAGTGTAGCACCTTAGAATATAGAGCTGATCCCTGTGTTCACGCTCCACCCACACCCGCCAAAATCCCGGCAGGACAGCTCCCCGGTTGGGACGCTGCTCTCCCCGCTCCAAGACCAGTCACTTCCTCTCGGGGACTTCTCCCTCCGGCGCGCCGTTCCGCTTTCGCTAACTGGGTGGGCATTGCCCGCACGAACGGCTGGGCCCGCCCCCGGGGTCAATTCTGACAAATATAACTGGTCCCCGCGCTCACGCCCAGCCCGCGCCAGCCAAAATCCCAGTGGGACGGCTCCCTGGCTGGGACGCTGCTCTCCCCGCTCCAAGATCAGTCACTGCCTCCCGGGTGCTTCTCCCACTGGCTGCGCCACTACGCCGCCCGTGCCAACCGGCTAGGCTCCCTCCCGGGATGAGCTCGGGGGGTAGGGCTGGGGCCCTTGTCTGTGCCGTCTGCCCCCCTGGGCTCTGCCCCAGATCGGGCTCCGAAGGTCACCTGCCTGGTACGCTGGCTCCTGGTTCTGAAAACGATCGCTGTCTGCCCGTATTTGTTCGTTCTCTGTCTCTAAGTCTGTGTTTGTTGTTCAGAGTTTGTAGGTTGTTATGTATGTGATCGATTCACTTGTTTTTCTGAGTCTTTGTTGCAAGAGGGATCCGCGGTAGCGTCCACCTAGTCCACCATCTTGGCCCCGCCTCTGAATTGTTCTTTTTGACGATGAATGTAACACCATTCCTCTTCAAGTTGTCATTTCTGGCGTAGTAGGCTATGTGTTGTCCAATTCAAAATGGCCAATACCAGTCCATTTCAGCTCACTAATGCCTAGGATATCGATGCTTATGTGTTCCATTTCGTTTTTGAAGATTTCCAATTTTCCTAGATTCATACTTCGTGTATTTCAGGTTCCAAGCATTAGTGATATTTTCAATTGCCTCACATGCATGTGAAAGCTGGACAATGAATAAGGAAGACCGAAGAAGAATTGATGCCTTTGAATTGTGGTGTTGGCAAAGAATATTTAATATACCAAAAGAACAAACAAATCTGTCTTGGGAGTAGTACAGCCAGAATGCTCCTTAGAAGCCAGCATGGTGATACTGCATCTTACATACTTTGGCCATGTTGTCAGAAGAGATCAGTCCCTGGAGAAGGACATCATGCCTGGTAAAGTACAGGGTCAGCTTTTAAAAGAGGAAGACCCTCAATGAGATGGATTGACACAGTGTCTGCAACTATGGGCTCAAGTATAACAACGATTGTAAGTATGGCATGGGACCGGACAGTGTTTCTTTCTGTGGTACATAGGATTGCTATGAGTTGGAAGCAACTCCACTGCACCTAATAACAACAACAATAAACATCTTTCTGGTATTCTCAGCTTTTAGCCAAGATCCACCAGACATCAGCAATTATATCCCTCCTTCCGTGTCATTTTCTTTATTTTTTTCTTTCAAATCAGGATTTTTTTATTTTAATATTTATTTAACCACAACTTATTCTAAAAAAAAGAAGAAGAAGAAGGGAACGTATATCTGTGTACCCAAAGCCTAGCACACAGAGCACATGTTTCTTGTAGATCAGAGTCATTATACATGGTTGTCTGCCCAATGGATCAGAATCAAGTCATACAGAAATACAGCTGTATATGGCTTCAGTATGTCATATGTTCTTTGACAAGACACGTGATGGAACTTACCATTGTGCCAGTTGGGTAGTGCTCACATAGTTCATCTGAAGAGTTAGTGTTTCTTACTCTTTGGTCTGCCATCCCAATGATCCAGATCTTTCTTCATTATAATACCCTGATTCCATTATCTTTGAGATCCTTCCACTGGCTATATACTTACATATTCAAATTTATCTCTCTGGGTTTATAGTCTCAGTCTTCCTCAATACATTTAATCAATTAATATACAAAAACAGAACCACCGTGGCCAGAAGTAGAACTGAAGTTAATGTAACAGTGGTTAAGAATTTCAACCTAGGTTTACATTCCTACCCATTACTATCCACAGGACTCTGGATGTGAAAATAGCACCTACTTCATGGGGTAAATACGTGCATGGAACGTGCAATGTATGAAAAGTACTTGGTACTGTTCCTGACAGTGCACAATAAATGTTGTAATTATAATTAACAATAAACATGTTATAATTGTTATTATGTGATAGCAATGATGGAAATAATAGTAATTCCCAAATGTTATCAGGTGGATATTTTGATTTTTCTATCTCTTTTTTAAATTATGCTTTAGATGAAGATTTACAGAGCAAATTAATATCTCATTAGGCAATAAATACACATATTGTTTTGTCACATTGGTTGCCAATCCTACACCATGTCAACATTCTACCCATGTCAACCTTGGGTTCCCCATTATCAGCTTTCCTGTTCCCTCCAGCCTTCTCATCCTTGCCCCTGGGTTGGTGTGCCCATTTAGTCTTGATTTGTTTTACGAGTCTGTCTAAATTTTGGCTGAAGGGTGAACCTCAGGAGTGACTTCAGTACTGATTTAATAGGACACTTAGGGTCCATACTCTCGAGGTTTCTCCAGTCTCTGTCAGACCAGTAAGTATGGTCTTTTTTTGTAAGTTATAGTTTTGTTCTGCATTTTTCTCCAGTTCTGTCCTGGACCCTCTATTGTGATCCTTGTCAGAGCAGTCGGTGGTGGTAGCTGGGCACCATCTAGTTATGCTGGACTCAGTCTGGTGGAGACTGTGGTAGTTGCGGCCCATTAGTTTCCACATCCTTTTCTGAATCGGCTTGAATTTCTGGCAGTTTCCTGTTGATGTACTGCTGCAGCCATTTTTTAATTATCTTCAGCAAAATTTTACTTGAGTGAAATTTTAAGGAGGCATATTTAAATATAAAGACAAAGAATATATGAAATTTAAAAGGTCAAAAAGATACATAAGACAAATATTAATTAAAAGGAAAGGTGGTTTAGCTATAAAATATTAAACAAAGCAGATTTTAAGAAAAAAAACTCTAGATATGAAGATGCTCACACACACCATATAAGACAGGCTCTATTTTTTTTTGGATTATTAGCTTGGAGTCCTGGTGGTTCAGTGGTTAAAAGCTGACACTTATCAAAAGGTTGGCAGTTCAAATCCACCAGCTGCTCCTTGAAAACCCTACAAGGCAGTTCTGCTTTGCCCTATACGGTTGCTATGAGTTGTAATTGACTCAACATGACTGGTTTTTATTTTTTCATATTAGCCAGCATGTTTTGTAATGCTCCTTGGTTTTCAGATATTTTCACTGACTTTATTTGACTCTATACCAAGGAGAACTACATTTCCCAAGATCCTTTGCCAGCATATTTCTTGTAGGAAATCACAATGTAAGACTGTCGGAAGATTAGAAAGGCTATAGAACATAAGTCAGCAAATTTCTCCTTCTCTCTTTCCCCACTTCAACTATAGTTCCTGGAAGTAACCGTGGCTCGCCATGATTTCACTTCGAATAAATAGCCACTCTCTTCATGGTTTCAAATATTGTCTGCTGGTCCTCACCTTGGTTCTGGGTTCTGCATGAGGGCCCCACCCATGGCATCCTGGAAGCCATCTTGTCCTGCTGTTTGACGGTTTCCAGGGTGTTGGGAGCAACATACTGATGGGAGTCTCTAGGTTGATTCAGCTTCCCTTGTTTGGCTCCTTGATTCCTTCATCTCCTATTGAAGTACTTATCTGAATTCTGTTCTCTCTTTTGAAATAGCTAGTGATCTCTCTCCTGATAACTGGTTTTTAGATGAGGAAATTAGGCTTAGAAAACTTAAATAAGTTTTTGAAAGAGACAACCTACTGGAGACATTTTCTTCTCATGATGATGGAAGAAACAATAGAGAAATATGAAAATATAATATCGCTGAAACTCTAGGCTTGGAAGTGGTATACAGACACTTTCAGCCACATGCTATTCAGCAAAGTTTATCACATCACTAGGTTAACGCGTGATGGAGTGAAGAAGTGTGCTCCTCATGTGATCAGCAGAAGGCAGTAAATACTTGTCAAATGATAGTCTCTTTATCACAGACTCCAATCACCATGGGCAGAAAGTTAGTTGAAAAAACTCTTTAGCAACCATAAGAGTATATTCCACAATTATCAAGGCAGATAGGAAACCCTGGTGGCGTAGTGGTTAAGTGCTATGGCTGTTAACCAAAAGGTTGGCAGTTCGAGTCCACCAGGCGCTCCTTGGAAACTCTATGGGGCAGTTGTACTCTGTCCTATAGGGTCGCTATGAGTCAGAATCGACTCAACAGCAGTGGGTTTTTTTGGGTTTTGCATCATGGCAGATAAGGCAATATGAATCTTTTAAAAAGCATATCTCAGAGAGAAGATCCAGGGGCAATGCTATCAAAAAAATGAAATGTGAAAACTACTCCAAGGAGGCAGAAAAGTGGCCTTATCAGTGACTATTCCTCATCAGAAATATAGTGGGCCTTTAAATGTCTGCCTAATGGAATTTCAGAATTTCTGGGGACCCACGATTCCTGTGGATATCTCATTCTTTCTTTCCTAATACCACTGTTTATTTCTGTTATCCTGTCCCTGTCCAACCAAGACATGCTGGATATTTGGATAACTGGGAAATTTAGATAATTCACAGGTCATCAGATAAAAGATGGACCTTATTGGTGACTGCTTATCACCAAGAGATCCTGGGCTTTGAGCTTATTCCATGACTGAATGGGACATTTGATTGTCTCCTTTGGAGAGGAGTTGGGACCCAGAAGGGTGAACTACTTGATTAGGAATGTGGGTTAGTCATCTGATCTTCATCCTTCCTGGCTCAAGTTTAGATTGCACTTCCCTTTTCTTTGAAGTTAGGTGTGGACTGTGAAACATCAGTGCAAGTGACATGTGTAACCCATGGCAAGAATTAAGAGCCAGTGAGTGAAATTCCATGTTCTTTATGTCTCGGAAACTCTATGGGGCAGTTCTACTCTGTCCTATAGGGTCGCTATGAGTCAGAATTGAGTCGACGGCACTGGGTTTTGAGTTTTACATCTTCCATAAATTGCTGTTGCTTCACAATGAGGGAAGCATCATCAGCCTGTGTCCCTGAGGGAGGACAAATCCCAAGATAACATGCAGCGTGATCCAGAAATCCACTATTGTGGTTTTATGACAGAGATTTTTTTAAATCACTGGTGTTATACTACAGCATAAACTAGAATATTATAACTAATTGCCCACATTCTAGACAAGAATTCATGTTTGTGATTCCACTCATCTAAAATTAACAAAATCTTGTCATTCCAGTGAGAAATTTGGGAATGTAGCTAAGTACACAGAGGGTAAAATTTCAGTGTTGAAGGGGAATTAGATTTGTGTATAAGTGGTAAAGACCAATGTTAAAATAATTTGGTAGTTTTTAAAATTTTTTCTAACAAAATAAGACATAAACTCTGAAGTAACCCAATCTTCAAAAATACTGATATAGGATAGATGGAAATTACATAGGAGAATACAAAATAAATTCTTTTGTTCTTCTCAAGTTTTATAGAATTAATTAGGAGTCCCAAAGAGAAGGATATAATCCCAGAAATTATACTTTTCATTAAGATTTCTGCCATTTTATTTTCATATCAAAAATATTTGAAAGGTAAAAATAAATATATCCTTCCAGCTTTCAAAAATAGTCACTGAGTGTATCACAATAAACTGTTCTCTTAATTTGTTTTATTTCTGGGAGTATGCAATAAAATTGCCAAGGAAAACAATAAGGCATCAGCTGATATACTGGATTATGCAATGCTGAGTATATTCCTCAGCCTCCCTCAGAGGGTGCACATGACCCCTTTCCTCACGAAAGGTGCTCTCACTAGTAAATTACTTTCACAGAAAAACAAACAAATATTTCTAACGCTAAGAAAACGTGGCTATAGGCATCAGATGATAGTGGGTAGAGCACCAAAATCAGAAAAAAAGTATTTACTTTTTATTAGATGAAATAAATTTCTAAATGTTCACCATCACTACTCATTTTTCTTTTGGTATCTGGAGACCATAAACATCACTATTCGTGGCACCATGACCTGCACAGTGACTAATAAATGATAAGTGTTTGATAACCTGTTGACCTAAATAATATGTAAATTGGTGGCTATATTTTCTTTTTTTATGTAGCAAAAAGTAAGTTCCCTAAAACTCGTTGCCATCGAGTGGGTTCTGACTCCTACCAACCCTACACGACAGAGTAGAACTGCTCCATAGGGTTTCCAAGGAGTACCTGGTGGATTTGAACTGCTAACCTTTTGGTTTGTAGCTGTAGCTCTTAACCGCTATGTTACCAGGGTTCCCAAAGTGAATCCAGGGTCTTATATCAAAACTTGCTACTACATTCTGTAAATTGTATTTCCAGGCTTGGAGTGGATAAGAAAAGAAATTATAAACAAGAAATTGAAAAATGGACTCATTGAGAAAAAATGTATATATATATAGTCCAATCAAATGAATTATTTGCAAAGGAAAAAGAATTAATATTTTGTTATAAAAGCTATGATTGGCAATAAATTTACTTTAAGTGAAATAATAATAGCAAGATATAAAATTGTTCTAATTTGAAATTTTTGAGCTTAGTTTAAAAATCATAAACAGAGTGAGGGTAATGGGGAAGTTATGGTATACGGAAGTTTTCAGAAGTAAATATTTAGCAAATGTGTATGGATAACAATTCTTTTTTTTAATATTAAGTATTCTTTTTATTGTGCTTTAAGTGAAAGTTTACAATTCGAGTAAGTTTCTCATACAAAAAACTTACACAGACATGGTTAAGGTGATCCTAGTTGCTCTCCCTACAATGTGACAGCACTCTCCTTCTTTCTCCCCTGTGTATTTCCTGTGTCCATTCATCCAGTTCCTGTCCCCCTCTGCCTTCTCATCTCGCCTCCAGACAGGCCATACCCACACAGTCACAATGTGTCTACTTGAGCTAAGAAGCACAATCCTCACCAGTTTCATTTTATGTCTTATAGTCCAGTCTAATCTTTGTCTGCAGAAGTGGCTTCGGAAGGGTTTTAGTTTTGGGCTAACAGAGAGTCCAAGGGCCATGACCTCTGGAGTCCTTCCAGTGTTCAGTCAGACCGTTTAGCCTGGTCTCTTTTACTAGAATTTGAGGTCTGCATTCCACTTTTCTCCTGCTCCATCAGAGATTCTCTGTTGTGTTCCCTTTCAGTGCAGTCATTGGTGGTAACCGGGCACCATCTAGTTATTTCCTTGAGTCTTTGGTGTTCTTCATTCTCCTTTGCTCCAGGCGGATTGAGATCAATTGATACATCTTATATGGCCGCTTGCTAACTTTCAAGACCCCAGACACCACTCATCAAAGTGGGATGTGGAATACTTTCTTAACACAATTTGTTATGTCAGTTGACCTAGATGTCCCCTGAACCACGGTCCCCAGACCCCCACCCTTGCTACTCTGTCCCTCAAAGTGTTTCGTTGTATTCAGGAAACTGCTTAGCTTTTGGATTAATCCAGTTGTGCTGATTTCCCCTGTATTGTGTGTTGTCCTTCCCTTCACCTAAAATAATTCTTGTCTACTCCGTAATTAGTGAATATCCCTCTTCCTCCTTCCCCATTCTCATAATCATCATAGAATGTTTTCTTCTGTGTTTAAACCTTTTCCTGAGTTCTTATAATAGTGGTCTCATGCAATATTTGTCCTGCGACTGACTAATTTCAATCAGCATACTGCCTTCCAGATTCCTACATGTTATGAGATGTTTCATGGATTCATTGTTTTTCTCTATTGTTCCATCCTATTCCATTGTGTGAATATACCATAATTTGTTTATCCATTTATCCATTGGTGGGCACCTTGATTGTTTCCATCTCTTTGCTATTGTAACAGTGCTGCAGTGAACATGGGTGTGCATATATCTATTCTTGTAGGGCTCTTATTTCTCTACACTATATTCCAAGGAGTGGGATTGCTGGATCGTATGGTACTCCTATCTTTTTAAGGAAACGCCAAATCGATTTCCTAAGTGGTTGTACCATTTTACATTCCCACCAGCAGTGTATAAGTGTTCCAGTCTCTCCACAACCTCTCCAACATTTGTTATTTTGTGTTTTTTAGATTAGAGCCAGCTTCGTTGTGGTAAGATGGTATCTGATTGTAGTTTTGATTTGCATTTCTCTAAAGGCTATTGATCATGAGCGTTTCCTAACGTAGCTGTTAGCCGCCTGAACGTCTTATTTGGTGAAGTTTCTGTTCATACCCTTTGCCCATTTTTTAGTTGGTTTATTTGTCTTTTTGTTGTTGAAGTTTGGCAGTATCTTGTAGATTTTAAAGATTTAGACACTGATCGGATTTGTTGTAGCCAAAATTTTTTTTCCCAGTCTATAGGTAGTCTTTTTACTCTTTTGGTGAGGCCTTCCTTTGGATGAGGATAAGTGTTTCATTTTTAGAAGCTCCCAGTTATCGACTTTACCTTCCAGTGTTTGTGCATTGTTGGCAATGTTTTGTATACTGTTTATGCTATGTTTGAGGGCTACTAGAGTTCTTCTTATTTTTTCTTCCATGATCTTTATCATTTTAGATTTTATATTTAGGTCTTTGATCCATTTTGAGTTAGTTTTTCTGCATGGTGTGAGAGGTATGGGTCTTGTTTCATTTTTTTGCAGATGGATATCCAGTTATTCCAGCACCATTTGTTAAAGAGACTGTCTTTTCTCCATTTAATGGACTTTGGGCCTTTGTTAAATACAAGCTGCTCATACATGGATGAATTTATGTCTGAATTCTCAATTCTGTTCCATTGGTCTATGTACCTGCTGTTGTGCCAGTACCAGGCTGTTTTGACTACCCTGGTGTTATGATATGCACTAAAATCAGGTAGTGTGAGGCCTCCCACTTTGTTCTAATTTTTCAGTACTGTTTTACTTATCTACGGCCTATTCCCTTTCCATATGAACTTGGTGATTTGTTTCTCCATCTCATTAAAAAATGCCATTGGAGTTTGGATCAGGCTTGCATTTATCTACAGATTGCTTGGAGTAGAATAAACATTTTCACAATCTTGAGTCTTCCCATTGAAGAACAAGGTATGTTTTTTCACTTATGTAGGTCTCTTTCGGTTTCTTGTAGCAGTGTCTCATAGTTTTCTTTGTATAGGTCTTTTGTGTCTCTGGTTAGATTTGTTCCTAAGTATTTAATCTTCTTGGGGCTATTGTAAATGGTATTCATTTCATGATTTCCTCTTTGACTTTCTCTTTGCTCATATAGAGGAATCCAACTGGTTTTTGCATGTTTATCTTGTGTCCCGATACTTTGCTGAAATCTTCTATTAGTTCCAGTAGTTTTCTTGTGGATTCTTTAGGGTTTTCTGTGTATAAAATCGTATCATCTGCAAATAGAGATAGTTTATTTCTTCCTTACCAATTTGGATGCTTTTTTTTTTTTTTCCCCTAGACTAATAGCTCCGGCTAGGACCTCCAGAACAATGTTGAATAAAAGTGATGATAAAGGGCATCCTTGTCTGGTTCCCGTTCTCAAGGGGAATGATTTCAGACTTGCTCTATTTAGGGTGCTGTTGGCTGTTGGCTTTACATAAATGCCCTTTATTATGTGGAGGAATTTTCCTTCTATTCCTATTTTGCTGAGAGTCTTTATCATGAATGGGTGTTGGACTTTGTCAAATGCCTTTTCTGCATTAATCCATAAGATCATGTGGTTCTTGTCTTTTATTTATATGATGGATTACACTGATTGTTTTTTAAATGTTAAACCATCTCAGCATACCTAGTATGAATCCTACTTGGTCATGGTGAATTACTTTTTCAATATGTTGTTGGCTAGAATTTTGCTGAGGGTTTTTGTGTCTAAGTTCATGAGGAATATTGGTCTGTAATTTTCTTTTTTTTGTGGTGTCTTTTTTTTTTAGAATGAGATTGGGAGTATTCCATCCTTTGGTATGTTCTGAAATACCTTTAATAGTAGTGGTGTTAACACTTCTCTGAAAGTTTGGTAGAATTCTCCAGTGAAGTCATCAGGGCCAGGGCTTTTATTTATTGGGAATTTTTAATTATCTTTTCTTCTTTTGTTATAGGTTTATTTAGTTGTTCTATATCTGTTTGTGTTAGATTAGGTAGGTAGTGTGTTTCTAGAAATTTATCCAATTCTTCTAGGTTTTCAAATTTGTTGGAGTACAATTTTTCATAATATTCTGTTATGATTCTTTTAATTTCAGTTGGGTCTGTTGTAATATTGCCGATCTCATTTCTTATTTGGGTTATTTGCTTTCTCTCCTATTTTTCTTTTGTTCATTTGGCCAATGGTTTATCGATTTTGTTGATCTTTTCATAGAACCAGCTGTTGGTCTTGTTAACTCTTTCAATTGTTTTTCTTTTTTCTATTTCATTTAATTCTGCTCTAATTTTTATTATTTTGTTTCTACTGGTACCCTAGGACTTCTTTTGCTGCTTTCTTTCTATTTCTTTGAGTTGTAGGGATAATTCTTTGATTTTGGCCTTTTCTTCTTTTGGATATGTGCATTTATTGCTATAAATTGACCTCTGAGCACTGCTTTTGCTGTGTCCCACAGGTCTTGGTAGGAAGTGTTTTCATTCTCATTTGATTCTACGAATTTCTTTATTCCATCCTTAATTTCTTCTATAACCCAGTAGTATTTCAGCAAGGTGTTGTTCAGTTTCTGTGTGTTCGATTTTTTTTTCACTTGCTTTGTGTTATTGGTTTCTACTTTTATGCCTTTACGGTCAGAAAAGGTGCTTCGAGATATTTTGATGTCTTGGATTCTGTTAAGACTTGCTTATGACCTAATATGTGGTCTATTCTGGAGAACGTTCCATGTGCATTGGAAAAGAAAATATGCTTGTCTGCCGTTGGGTGGGGTGTTCTGTATGTGCCTATGAGATCAGGTTGGTTGATTGTGGCATTTAGATTTTCACTGTCTTTATTTAGCTTCTTTCTGGATATTCTGTCCTTCACCAAAAGTGGTGTGTTGAAGCCTCCTACTATTATTGTAGAGCTGCCCATCTCTGTTTTTAGTGCTTTTAGAGTTCATTTTATGTATTTTGGAGCCCTGTCATTGGGTGCACAAAAGGGTCCTTCCTTATCCTTTGTGGTAGAGTTGACTTTAAAGTCTATTTTGTTAGAAATTAATATTGCCACTCTTCTTTTTTGGTTGTTGTTTGTTTGGTATCTCTTTTCCATCCTTTGAGTTTTAGTTTGTTTGTATCTTTATGTCTAAGGTGTGTCTCTTGTAGGCAACATATAGGCAGATCATTTTTTTTAATCCATTCTGCCACTCTCTGTCTCTTTATTGGTGCATTTAGTACATTTACATTCAGCGTAATTATGTCTAGGTATGAGTTTAGTGCTGTCATTTTGATGCCTTTTTTGGGGTTGTTGACAGTTTCTTTTTTCCACTGAATTTTCTGTGCTGAGTAATTTTTCTTTATATATTGTCTTTTCCTCTTTTCCATTGCTTTTGCTTTTGTTTTTGCTGTCTTCATGTTTTTCTTTTTTTATTATTATTTTGATGTGCAGGATTGTTATTTTCCTTTGTGATTACCTTGATATTTACCCCTATTTTCATACTCCATATGAAAGATCTATGACTATATCTTTTAGTCCTTCTTTTTTGAGTTAATGTTGTCATCTTTTACTTCTTGATGTCTGTTTCCCTGTTCTGAGCATTTTAACTTTGATTTAGTTTTGTGATTTCTCTGTCTTGGATGATATCTGGTTTCCCTGTTCTCTGTTCTGGTCGTGGATTGTTATCTGATGTTATTGAGTTTCTAACTGGAGGATTTCCTTTAGAATTTCTTGTAATTTTGGTTTGGTTTTGGCAATGTCCCTCAACTTCTGTTTATCTGGAAATGCCATAATTCACCTTCATATTTGAGACAGTTTTGCTGGATATATAATTCTTGGCTGGCAATTATTTTCCCTTCAAGTCTTTATATATGTCCTCCCATTGTCTTCTTGCCTGCATGGTTTCTGCTGAGTAGTCCAAGATTAGTCTTACTGACTGTCCTTCGCAGGTGACTTTTTGTTTATCCCTAGCTGCTCTTAAAATTCTCTTTTATCTTTGGTTTTGGCAAGATTGACTATAATATGTCTTGATATCTTTCTTTTGAGATCTACCTTCTGTGGGGTTAGATGAGCATCTTGGATGGATATCTCATCTTTCATGATATCAGGGAGGTTTTCTGCCAACAAATTTTCAACAATTTTCTGTGTATTTTCTGTTTTTCCTCCCTGTTCTGGTACTCTGATTACTCGTAGGCTATTTCTCTTGATAGAGTCCCACATGATTCTTAGGGTTTTTTCATTTCTTAAAATTCTTTTATCTGATTTTTCTTTGAATATATTGGTGCCAAGTATTTTGTTTTCAGTCTCACTCATTCTGACTTCACCTTCCTGAATTCTGCTCCTTTGACTTTCTACTGAGTTGTCTAATTCTGAAATTTTATTGTTGATCTTCTGAGTTTCTGACTGCTGTCTCTCTAAGGATTCTTGAAGCCTATTAAATTTTTCGTTATTCTCTTGAATAACCTTCTTAATTCCCTCAACTGCTTTATCTGTGTGTTCCTTGCCTTGTTCTGCATTTTGCCTGATCTCTTTTTTATTTTTTTTCTTTCCTGATATCTTGAAGAGTTCTGTATATTAATATTTTGTATTCTATCTCTGGTAATTCTAGGAATATATCTTCATCTGGAAGATTCCTCAATTCTTTGCTTTGGAAGCTTGCTGACATGATCATCGTCTGCTTCTTTATGTGATTTGATATTGACTGTTGTCTCTGTATGTTTGCATACTGTGTCCTAGCTTCTTGCTCTGTTTTGTTTTGAAATACTTAATAGGCTGCTCAAATTAGTTGGCTTGATTAATGGAGCCTTTGATGCTCTAATGTCCTGTCACCAGATGGCTAGAGCTGTTATCAGATATATGAGCCTAGAAGTCCATTCAGTTTTCTTGTAAGGATTCAGCTCATATTTCCAGGTAGTTGGTCACCAAGTGTGTGGTGTAGGCTCTCACCTACTGTCTTTGAGGAGCAGTGGCGATTGGTGTATGCACAAGTCTCTTGTTGCATCAGGTGGTCACACTCTGAGCAAGGTAGGGGGCTGACAACCTTTCCCTGAGCGTTTGTGAGGAAGACACGTCCCTGTTCTCTAGAGTGCACAAGCGGGTGGGCTCTGCAGCCATACCATTGACACCCGATACTTTTAACTGTAAGGACTGGGAGACACCACTTATCCTTGTATCCCTGATATGGGTGGCTAGGTGGCATAGGTGGAGCCACCAGTCCTCAGGCCCCTGATGTGGGTAGTTGAGGACCCTGCTTAATAGAGCAGTGTCAAGCATCAAGAACCCACCTCGCCACTGCACAGCTGAAACCGTTAAAGTCAGACCTTAGGCCACACGCCCATGCAGTGTAAGAAGAACCCAGCTCCTGAAATGGGCCACACAGTTCTATGCAGGGGTGAAAGCCATTCAAAGTCTATGGACCACTAGTGCCTGGACAGGAGCTGCTTCTGCCCTGAGTTTCCAGCTTAGAGGAGCCATCAGATTATTTTTTCCCTCTTTGTTAATTTGTTCCTTCTCCAATGGCTCTGGTTGCGTGCCAGGACCTATCTCAGGCCCAGGGAAATCGAATGTCACTGAAGCCAGCTCGGGGGCCTGGGACAGAGGGGTGAGGGATCAGATAAATGGGGGAGAGTTCCTTTGAAAGGGGAGGTATATGATCTGTGCAGTGAATTAAATGCTAGCACTTATGCAGAGAGCGCTGTTCTTCTCTGATTCTGGAGGCGTGAGTAGACTCTGTGCCACTGGCTCTCTGTGGCTGGGGAAACCGTGTACAGAAAGCTACTGCCAGCCCCTCTGCAGTCACACCAGCAGATCAGGGATGAGGGGCGCTGGTTCACACTGAGTTAGGTCCGGCAACTTCTTGCTGCTTCTGAACCATATCTCCCTCCCTCTGTTGCTAAGTCCAATTTCTTAACTTTGCCTTTGATGTTCAGGGCTCCTAGCTTGTCATATATATAATCAGTTTACTTGTTTTTTCAGGTCTTTGTTGTAAGAAGGACTATCAGAAGCATCTGACTACTCCACTGTCGTGGCCCTGCCTGCATCTGATGCATTCTTGTCTAGCTATATTTGATAGATATTTTTCTAGGTTAGAATATAAGTTTTCCTCATGCTTTCAAAGTAGACATTATGTTCTCATGCCTGACTGATGGAAATTCACAGTCATGGGAATTCTTTCCTTTTTTTTTTTTTTTTGATTCAAAAAATCCTCTTATAAAATGTAATGAAGAAAAGTATGTAAAATTGTCTATGTGCATTTTATGAATTCCTAACTTGGATTATTTCTAGCATAAATATAAATATTGAAAACTGCAAATATATCATCACAAAGTTTCACAATCCATATTTGCAACAATGGTTGAGGGCACCTGCTTTCCCTTGGACCATTACTATTTTTAAATCTTCCAATATCTGCTAAACCATTTGGAAAAATGATGAATTCCAACTGCCATTTTAATTTAAATTTTTTTTTAGTGAAATTAGATAAATTTCCATGAATATATTAGTGCCTTCTTATCTTCTACTGGACTCTCCTGACATATATTTTGCTCATTTTTATACTTTTATGTTGATTTGAGGAGTGCTATAGGAAACCCTGGTGGCATAGTGGTTAAGAGCTATGACTGCCAGTCAGAAGGTCGGCAGTTTGAATCCACCAGGTGCTCTTTGGAAACCCTATGGGGCAGTTCTACTCTGTCAAAATAGACTCAATGACAATAGGTTTTGGTTTATATGTATCATAAAGACAGGAAAGAAAGAAAAGACCAAAACGGATGTCAAAAGAGACTTCAAAACTTGCTCTAAAATATCCGGTAGCTAATGGGAATAGAAGAAATTAAGAAGTAGAAGAGCTGAACAGAAGATTCAAAGGGCAGCTTGAAAGACAAAATAAAATATTATAATGAACTGTGCAAAGATCTGGAGGTAGAAAATCAAAAGGGAAGAAAACTCTCAGTATTTCTCAAGTCAAAAGAACTGAAGAAAAATTCAAGCTGCAAGTCGCAATATTGAAGGATTCTATGGGCAAAATATTGAACAACTCAGGAAACATCGAGAGAAAGATGGAAGGAATACACAGAGTCATTATACCAAAACTAATTGGTCAATGTTCAACATTTCAGGATGTAGCATATGATCAAGATCCAATGGTACTGCAGGAAGAAGTCCATGCTATGCTGAAAGGAATGGCAAAAAACAAGGGTCCAGGAACTGACAGAATACCAATTGAGATGTTTGAACAAACAAATGCAGCACTGGAAGTGCTCACTTGTCTATGCCAAGAAATTTGGAAGAGAGCTACCTGGCCAACCAACTGGAAGAGAGCCAATATATACGCCTATACCCAAGAAAGGAGGTCCAATCAAATGCAGAAATTCTTGAACAATATCATTAATATCACATACAAGCAAAATTTTGCTAAAGATCATTCAAAAGTGGCTGTAGCAGTGTATTAACAGGGAACTGCCAGAAGTTCAAGACGAATTCAGGAGAGGATATGGAATGAGGGATATCATTGCTGATGTCAGATGGATCCTGGCTGAAAGCAGAGAATACCAGAAAGATGTTTACCTGTGTTTTATTGACTATGCAAAGACATTCAACTGTGTGGATCATAACCAATTATGGATAACATAGCAAAGAATGGGAATTTAGAGCACTGAATTTTGCTCATGAGAAACTTGGACATAGATCAAGAGGCAATCGTTCCAACAGAACAAGGGGATACTTCATGGTTTAAAGTTAAGAAAGATGTGCATCAGGTTTGTATCTTTTCACCATACTTATTCAATCTGTACGCTGACCAAGTAACCTGAGAAGCCAGACTGTATAGAAGAACTTGACATCAGGATTAGAGGAAGACTCATTAACAACCTGTGATATGCAGATGACAAGACCATGCTTACTGAAAGTGAAGAGGACTTGAAGCACTTAGTGATAAAGATCAAAAACCACAGCCTTCATTATAGATTACACCTCAACATAAAGAAAACAGAAATCCTCACAACCAGACCAGTAAGAAACGTCAAGATAAAAGGAGAAAATATTGAACTTGTCAAGGATTTCATTTTACTTGGAGTGACAATCAAAGCAGCATTCAAGAAATCAAATGACGTGTTACTTTAGGCAAATCTGCTGCAAAAGCTTTCCTTAAAGTGTTAAAAAGCAAAGACGTCACTTTAAGGACTACAGAGTGCCTGATCCAAGCTATGGTGTTTTCAACTGCCTTACACCTGTGTGAAAGCTGGACAAGGAGTAAGGAAGACCAGAGAAGAGTTGGTGCCTTTGAATAATGGTTTTAGTGAAGAATATTTAATGTACCGTGGACTGCCAAAAGGAGAAAAAAAATCTGTCTTGGAAGAAGTACAGCAAGAATATCCTACTGAGCAGTTACATCTCTCTTATAGGGTTGCTGTAAGTTGGAATCAACTCAATAACAATGGGTTTCATTTAGTTTAAGTGGAGTTCAAGGCAAAAATGTTTTATATAAATATCACAAAATACATTTCCTAAATCTAAATTGATAATTTAGATTTAGGAAATGTATAAATTTTGTTGCATTTTTTATTTATGAGAAAATAAAATTTGTAACTCTTCAGGGTTATACTTTATCTATATTAATGGGGTGCCAATTATACTTTCTGAGCATTCTTTTTAGTTCATATGATTTTTCAGTTGAGTCTAATAGTGTTTCAGGTTGATTATATCATACGTAATTACCGTTCGTTTTTGCTAGCTTTTCAAAGGTAAGATATTTTTGGTTCCAGTGTTGTTTGCCATGATATCCAGGTCTACGATTTCCAAGAAAAATGTTGAGTATTTGATCCTTAATGTTTGATTCTAACATTGATGGAAAACATTAACAGTGTTTTATTTTCCATTTAAAATATGTATGCATTTTATCATATTACAGATTTTTTTCTGCCTCTTCTAGACTATCAAAAAAAATTAGTATGTTTGTATTTAGTGTTCTATGGGAATTTGTATTATTTTTTACCAAAAATGTTTATCCCCCACTTATGTGATGTCAGGATTTTTCTCTAATTTGGAGTCATCATTGACTTCTCTCTTTCTCTAACATCTTATATACAACACTTTCTGTTGGTTGTATCTTCAGAATAGATTCCATATCTGCCCACTTCTAAATTACTCCCTTGCCAACACCCAGGGCCTGGCTGCCACTACAGCTTGCTCAGACACTGCAAGGGCCTCCTAACTGCTCTCCCAACCTTCAATTTTTCCCTCTAGAGTCTAATCAGACAACAACCAGGGGGAAGTTCTTAAAACATTAATTAGGTGACATGTCTCTCTGATCAAATCTTTCCAAAGATTTTAAATAAATCCAAGTCCTTTAGGCTGCCATGATAGTCTTTTGGACATATCTCTCACCTCACTACAGAGCACCCCTCTCTCCCTTGATTTCTGCTGTGCATCCTCCTTGTTTTGTTTCATTGCCTCCAGGCCTTTGGACTGGGGTTGGTTCTCTCTCCTAGCATTTTGGCGTTTTTTTTTTTTTTTTGCATATTTTCCTGTTGGTTGTCTCTCCCCTTTCTTTCAGATCTCTGCTCAGATATCACTCTTAAGAAAGGACTTTGCTGACCAACTAATTTAACCTATAAATTAACATTCTACTTCAATGCCTTGCTCATTTTGTAAGCATTAGCATTACTTTGAATTTTACTGTATCTCTATTTGTATACGCATTTTTTGTGTATTTCTACATTGGAATGTAAGTTTCTGATGGGCAGAGATTTGTCTGATGGTTTACTTCTGTTTCTATGGGACCTGAAACAGCAGTTGACAAACAATATGCACTTACTTAATATTTTTTAATGAATGGATTATTGTACTGGTCCTATTGTAGGGCCATCTTAGGAATTTTGTAATTACAAATATACGTTTAAAATGCAGTTTCTTTTTTATCTACTGACAGCATTCATTTTCTGGGATTTGATTTATGGTATTAAATAATATGCATAAGTGAGGCTTGTCCAACTTTATATTTTTGTTCTTTTTATCAAATGTTTCAGTGATAATGCCATAAATATTCATGATATATTGATAACAATTTCTGATAACAATTAAGTAGCAACTACAATATACCAAGCAGTGTTCTACACATTTTGTTTATAATAAGTCACTTAACTTTCACAGGGAGTCCCTAGTTGCACTAAAAAAAAAAAAAAAATTTTTTTTTTTTTTTTTTTTTGCTGTTAACCAAAATATTTGTGGCTTCAGTCTGCCCAGATGCACCTCAGAAGAAAGACCTAGTGATCTACCTCCAAAAGGTCACAGCAATTGAAAGCCCTACAGAGTATGGGTTTGCCATGAGATGAAATCAGTTGGATGGCAACTAGTTAATCCTCACAACATCAAAAGCTATTACTTCTATTGAATCTGTTACTGTTGTTACTGCCATTGTACAGATGACAAAGTTGAGGCTCAGAGAGGTTAAGTAACTTGTTCTTGGTCATGCAACTAGAATTCATATGATTATTATTAATCACACGGTTTTGTTCTATTTTATATTCTCCATTGTCTAAACAGAAGCATCGCAAAAGGGGGGCAGAGGAGGGCACATGCACCAGGGTCCAAGTCCAAGGGTGCAGCAGACAAGGTACAGAATACTTTTAGGCACCACAAATATGAAAGCCAGACAAGAGGGGGAAGACATTTCTGCTGACTCATCAACATCTATTCATCTTGAAATTTGGGATAGGGAAAGGCTGAACATAGAGATTGCCCCTGGAAACTCCTTACCCTCACTATGCCCTGTGTCTGCAATATATTACAAAGTATGAGAATTGCAAGTTTCTTGCTATTTTGATAAAAGTAACATAAAAATTACATGACAGTGATTTGCTTTGGATTTTAATGGCTCAGTAGCTTTCTAGTTTAGGTATTTTCTATTCAGTGTTTTTTTGGTATTTTATTGATTATATTTTGTTGATGTATATCTGTGAACAGACTTACACGGGTGTATATGAACACACACATGCATGCACACACTCCTACACTCATGAACACACATATCCACTCAAGGATTTCACGGATAAAATTATAATATTGACATGAAGGTAAATCTCAATAATTCTTGAGATATAGAAAGTTAATGGTTAAGAAGACTAAATTCCATCAATACTGTTTATATATTCTATGCAAATCTAATAAAAATCACAACAAAATTTGTAAAGAAAATGACAAACTAATTCTAAAACTTACGTAGGTATGTAAAGGCCCAATAGTAGCTAGAGTAGTACTAAAAAATAAGTAACAGCCCCTACCAGATACCTGACATTTTGTAATAAATGAACAGTGCTGTGTCCTTATTTAAATAAACAGACTTCTCATTTGACTAAATCGTTTATGTCATTGTTTAATTTCTATCTCTATGTTTACAACTACCAAATTTATATCTCCAAATAGAATCTCTTCCCTGAAATCTATGGTTGAATATCAACTTCCAAGTTAATCTCTCCATGAGGATATATGTTAAGTATTCAAAGTTGACGTACTTGAAGTTTAAAGGTTGATTAGGCTCTCCAAGATATTTTTCTGCTCAATCTTCATCCTATCAATAAATGATGCCTTTATTCAACCAAAGCTTTAGTAGCATCCCTGACTCCACTGTTCTCTCAAAGAATGCATTGTTCAGCATTTGCTCATTGTCTTCAGGATTTTGCTACTTTTGCTATTTTCCATACTTGATGGTTCAAGTCATCATACTTACTCACCTGTACTTTTGTAATATCTATCTAAATTGTCTTACTGTGCCCATCTTTGTACCATAAAGCACATGGAATAATCCATTTAAAGTATGTTAGATTTTATTACGGTTCTATTCAATTTTACAAAAACCTGAGTTGAATGGAAAGCTTTTAAAATTAAACTCAAGGCCCAACTCCACCTGGCCTCCATTGTTGTGTGCTCCTCAATTCCTATTACATCACTGGGCTCTTTCATTGTATTACAGCTATATTTTGCTGAGGTTTCTTCTTTGGATACTAACTCATCTCTTATTTCAGGGCTTTAGCCAGTTCATTTGCTTTGAGCAGTCTGCTTCTAGAAATGATAGAGAGACTTCATCCCTGAACCAGTTACTATCTTGTCCTTTACCCTACTTTTTAAATTTTTCTTCAGAGAGCAAGGCACCATCTAACTATATATGTAATTATGTGTATCTATTTCTGTCTACTACTAGAAAAAGAATTGATGCATGCAAACTCCAGCGTTGATGAAGAATATTGAATATACCATAGACTCCCAATAGAATGAATGTTTACTCATGCAGTCTTAGAAGAAATACAACCAAAATATACCTTAGAAATTAGGACGGTGTTTTAGTCATCTAATGCTGCTATATCAGAAATACCACAGGAGGATGGCTTTAACAACGAAAAATTTATTCTGTCACTGTCTAGTAGGCTACAAGTCCAAATTCAGGTCGTCGGCTCCAGGGGAAGGCTTTCTCTCTCTGTCTGCCCTGGAGGAATGCCCTTGTCATCAATCTTCCCTTGGTCTGGGAGCATCTCAGTGCAGGAATCTCAGACCCAAAGGACATGCTCTGCTCCAGCACTCCTTTCTTGGTGGTATGAGGCCTCCATGTCTCTCTTCTCACTTCTCTCTTTTGTATCTCAAAAGAGATCCACTTAAGACACTACCTGATCTTATAGATTTCATCAACATAACTTCTGCTAATACATTTTATTACATCATAGTGATAGGGTGTACAACACTTAGCGAAACCACATCAGATCGTAAAATGATAGGCAATCATAGAATCGGACAAGGGAATCATGACCTAAGCAAGTTGACAGATATTTTGGGGGGGGACACAATTCAATCCATGACAGACGGTGAGACTTCAAATTGCTTACTTTGGACGTGTCATCAGGAAAAACCAATTGCTAGAAAAAGGTACCATGTTTGGTAAAGTAGAGAGCCAACCAAAATGGGGGAAACCCTCAGTGAGACGGAATAACTCAATAGCTGCAACAATGGACTCAAAATACCAAAGATCATGAAGATGTTACAGGACATGGCAATCTTTCATTTTATTATGCATAAAGTCACCGTAACTCGGAACCAACTTGATGGCAGCTAACAACAACTAGAATGCATATACTTTGAATCCTGCTTTGGTATCTGAAAAAAATATTTGTGTCCAGAAAGTATTTCTTGGATGAGTGAATGCAACTTGTGTAGATTAGATTATTAGTCACCAAATATTGACATTATTCCCCTGCTTGACCCCCTCCCCACAGACCTACACTGTCTCCATGGGAGGAGTATATTTCCTGACCCATTGACACTAGTCTTGGCCATGTTACTTGGTTAATGGAATGTGGATATGAGTGTGAGTGTGGTGTTTCCCAGCCTAGTCTGTAAGAGACTTCTCCTCTGAAAGCTTGAAGTTCTACCATGAGATGAACTTGCCTCAAGTGTCTGCCGCCCCTTCAACTTGTCCAAGGAAATTAAGAGATGCATGGAAACAACCTGAACTCAAAACCTAGCTGATTTGTAGAGTTGCATGAAATACTTTTTATTACATGTCACTAAGATTTTGTGGTTGTCTTTTATGCATCATTATTGTAGTAAAATTCTGACTAATATCCCAACCCAGTGCCTTCGAGTCGATTCCATGACTAATATAGGAACATGATATGGAAGCCAAATACAGACCTAATGGTATATGAAGTATATGATTAATTCACTATACCTAGAAACAAGGGAGAGGATTATCCTTGGTGCATCCTGAGTAGCGGGGTATTTCTCATCTCTTCCACATCAGGATTTGCCATATGACTTGCTGGGCAAATGGAATATGAATGAAGTGAAAGATTCCACTTTCAAACAGAAGAATTAAGTGCCATTTACCTGGTTCCATCCATATTCCTATGCATTTGCCATGATAGTGACTAACATAAGAGCTGCTAACCAGAAATGAAATAGGAAAGATGATAATACAGAGCAGATTTGCACTTGACTCACACCCAAGAGGTATTATAAATGAGAAATATCCCCACATTTTAAGTCAATGAAACTTGTGGATTGTCAATCAACTAGGATAGAGTTCAAGCCCGGTTCCAAGGATATAACCCAACCATTTCACCAATAACAGTAATCCCATTTGTCGTGATTATTTCTGGAGCATGAATTAAACCAGATGTTGTCTAATTAGGTCAACTGTTTATTTATTCTAGAAGGGGTTCATGCACCTGTAATTATTATACAAGTTTGAACCCAGGTTTTTTTTTTTTTTTAACCCAGTTAACACAAATTTTAACTGATTTAGTGATAATGCAAAAAAAGTGCTGCTGCTGATGATAATGGCGATGATATACACCCATCCCAACCCATATGTATTTTATATAATTAATACTGACAGAAGCTTGGGTGAAATTTTGACTTGCTCTACAAGCATGACTAGAAACCAGTGAGATATCACAGGTGTCTCCTATGAACAATAGGCATATTGGTTTTGACAGACCCTAAACCAAAGATGTCCCTATAATAGCTGACTTGAATATCATATTTTTAATACCATTAGGTGACCATTTATATATTTTTATAACTGGTCCTTATTAATGGTAAGATAAACGGGACATTAATAGATTTGAATATCAGTATAACAACAGAGAACTGCAAAAAATTCAAGCCAGATTCAGAAGAGGGAGTGGAACCAGGGATATCATTGCTGATGTCAGATGGATCCTGGCTGAAAGCAGAGAATACCAGAAGGATGTTTACTTGTGTTTTACTGGCTATGCAAAGGCATTCGACTATGTGTGGATCATAACAAATTATGGATAACATTGTGAAGAATGGGAATTCCAGAACACATAATTGTGTTATCAGGAATCTGTACATGGATCAAGAGGCAATTGTTCAGACAGAACATGGGGAGACTGAGTAGTTTACCGGGAAGAAAGATGAATGTCAGGGTTGTGTCCTTTCACCATACCTATTCAATCTCTATGCTGAGCAAATAATCTGAGGAACTGGACTGTATGAAGAAGAATGAGGTATCAGAATTGGAGGAAGACTCATTACAGCCTGCATTATGCAGATGACACAACCTTGCTTGCTGAAAGTGAAGAGGATTTGAAGCATTTACTGAGGAAAATCAAAGACTACAGCCTTCATTATGGATTACACTTCAACACAAAAAAACAAAAATCCTCACAACTGGACCAATAAGCCAAACCACGATAAACAGAGAAAACATTGAAGTTGTCAAGGATTTCATTTTACTTGGATCCATAATCAATACCATAGCAGCAGCAATCAAGAAATCAAAAGATGCTATTTCCAGAGGCAGAGCCAAGGTGGCAGAATAGACAGGCGCTTCCAGCAAACTCTCTTTACAACAAACACCTGAAAAAAACAAGTGAAACAAGTATATTTATGACAAGCTAGGAGCCCTGAGTATCAAAGGCAAGCTTAGAAAAAGAACTGAGGGGCAGGGGGAGGAAGAGATGGTTCAGAAGTGGAGAGGAGTTACCAGACCTGAATCATGGGGAGCCCTTAGGCCCCATTCCCAGGAGCTGCAGTGGCGGGTTGGTACTAGTGTTCGGCCACAGTTTCCTCAGGGAGAAGCAGCCAGCCATACAGCCTACTCAGACCTCTGGAACCAGAGAAGAATGGCGCTCTCAGCAAAAGCTAATTACCTGCATATATTTCACTGCACCCCCCACTCTTCCCCCCCGCCCCCCCTACTCCCAAGATGGCTTCAGTGGCTGACTTCCCTGGGCCTGAGATAGGTCCTGTTGAGAGCCTAGACCTATCCTCACGGGCTTTGAGAAGGAATAAATTTGCAATTGGGGAAAAACATAATTTACCAGCTCCATTAACTGGGGAAGCTCAGGACAGAAGCAGCTCCTGATCAGACATAAACGGTCTGTGGACTTTGACAACCTTTCCCCTCTGCATGGACCTGTCTGGGCCTATTTCAGGAGAATAGGCCCCTGTTGGCAAACACCAACTCTTTCAGCTGTGTGGTGGAGAGGTGGGTGTTTGATGTTTGACATTGCTTTGCCTATTAAACAGGGTCCTCACCTACCCATATCAGGGGCCTAAAGACAGATGGCTCCACTCAGGTCACCCAGCCACCCGCAAAAGGGGTCTGAGGATAACTGGTACTTCTCAGTCCTTACAACCAAAAATATTGGGTGCCCATGGTCCGTCTGAAGAACCCACCCAACTGTACACTCTAGGGAATAGGGGCACACTTTCCTCAGAGACACTTGGGGGATGATTCTCAGCCCCCTGCCTTGTTCAGAGTATGACCATCTGCTACAACCAGATACAGGTACCTGCACCAATCACCCCTGCCCCTCTAAGGGTGTGGGACACAGCCTGTACCACACACTTGATGATCAGCTACCTAGACACCTGAGCTGAATTCACACAAGAAAACCGAATGCACTCCTAGACTGATCTACCTGATAACAGCTCTAACCATCTGGTGAGAGGACATCTGAGCTCCAAAAGTGAAAATAATCAAGTTAGCTCACTCAAGCAACCATCTGGGCATATCAAAACAAAACAAAGCAAGAAGCTATGACACAGTAAGCAAACATAAAATAAACTAATGCAATAACTTATAGATGGCTCAAAAAAAAACAGTCAATTTCAAGTCACATAAAGAAACAGACCATAATTACCTCAACAAACTCTCAAAACAAAGAATCAAGGGATCTTCTAGATGAAAGTGCATTTCTGGAATTACCAGAGGCAGAAAACAAAACATTAATATGCAGAACCTTTCAAGACATCAAGAAGGAAATAAGGCAATGTGCAGAACAAGCCAAGGAACATACAGATGAAGCAATTGAAAAAATTAAAAAGATTATTCAGGAACATAATGAAAAATTTCATAAGCTGGAAAAATCCATAGACAGACAGCAATCAGAAATTCAGAAAATTAACAATAAAAATAAAGAAATAGACAACTCAATAGAAAGCCAGAGAAGCAGATTTGAGCAAATGGAAGGCAGAATTTCTGAACTTGAAGATAAAGCACTTGGCAGTCATATGTTTGAAGAAAAATCAGACAAAAGAATTTTTAAAAAATGAAGAAAGCTTAAGAATCATGGCAGACTGTATCAAGGGAAATAACCTACGAATGATTGGAGTATCAGAACAGGGAGGGATAACACAAAATACAGAGAAAATTGTTGAAGATTTTTTAGCAGAAAACTTCCCTGATATCATGAAAGAGGAGAAGATATCTATCCAAGATACTCGTCTAACTGAACATGAGGCAGATGTCAAAAGAAAGTCTCCAAGACAGATTATACTTGAACTTGCCAAAACCAAAGATAAAGAAAGAATTTTAAGAGCAGCTAGGGATAAAGGAAAAGTCACCTAGAAAGGAGAGCCAATAAGAATAAGCTTGGACTACTAGGCAGAAACCACACAGGCAAGAAGGCAATGGGATGACATATAAAAAGTTGAAGGAAAAAATTGCCAGCCAAGAATCATATATCCAGCAAAAATGTCTCTCAAATAGAAAGGTGAAATTAAGACATTTCCAGGTAAACAGAAGTTTAGAGAATTCATAAAAACCAACGCAAAACTACAAGAAACACTAAAGGGAGTTCTTTGGCTAGAAAATCGATAATATCAGGTATCAACCCAAGACTAGAACACTGGGCAGAGCAACCAGAAGTCAACCCAGATAGGGAAACCCAAAAAAACAAAGCAAGATTATTTAAAAAAAAAAAAAAAAACCCTCAAAACAGGGTAACAGCAATGTTATCATAGAAAAGAAGACAACATTAGAATAATAAAGAGGGAGTAAGAAATGTTATCATACACCTTCCATATGGAGTGGAAAATACGGCAATACAAAGAAATAAAAGTTACATTTAAATTTAGAAAATTAAGGGTAAATAATAAGGTAACCACAAAGGAGACAAGCTACCCTACTCATTAAAAAAAAAAAAATAGAGACTCAGCAGAAACAAAATCAACAACAACAGATATGAGGAAAGGACAATATATAAAGAAAATCTACTCAGCACATAAAATCAAGTGGAAAAAAGAAACTGTCAATACACAAAAAAAGACATCAAAATGATAGCACTAAATTCACACCTATCCATAATTACTCTGAATGTAAATGGACTAAATGCACCAATAAAGAGTCAGAGAGTCTCAGACTGGATAAAGAAACACGATCTGTCTATATGCTGCCTACAAGAGACACACCTTAGACTTAGAGACACAAACTAAAACTCAAAGGATGGAAAAAATATATCAAGCAAACAATAAGCAAAAAAGAGCAGGAGTAGCAATATTAATTTCTGACAAAATAGGCTTTAAAGTTAAATCCATCAGAAAAGATAAGGAAGGACACTATATAATGATTAAAGGAACAATACACCAAGAAGCTATAACCATATTAAATATTTACACACCCAATGACAGGGCTGCAAGATACATAAAACAAACTCTATCAGCATTGAATAGTGAGATAGATAGCTCCACAATAATACTGGGATACTTCAACACACCACTTTCGCTGAAGAACAGGATATCCAGAAAGAAGCTCAGTAAAGACACGGAAGATCTAAATGCCACAATCAACTAACATGACCTCATAGACATATACAGAACACTCCACCCAACAGCAACCAACTAAACTTTCTTTTCTAGTGCACATGGAACATTCTATAGAATAGACCACATATTAGGTCATAAAGCAAGCCTTAGCAGAATCCAAAACACTGAAATATTACAAAGCATTTTCTCTGACCAGAAGGCCATAAAAGTGGAAATCAATAACAGGAAAAGCAGGAAAAAGAAATCAAACACTAACTAAACAATACCCTGCTCAAAAAAGATTGGATTATAGAAGACATTAAAAAAAAAAAAATAAGGATGGAATAAAGAAATTCATAGAATCCAATAAGATGAAAACACTTCCTAACAGAACCTTTGGGACACAGCAAAAGCGGTGCTCAGAGGCCAATTTATATCAATAAATGCACACATACAAAAAGAAAAAATGGCCAAAATGAAAGAATTATCTCTACAACTTGAAGAAATAGAAACAGAGCAACAAAAAAAAACTCACAGACACTAGAAGAAAACAAATAATAAAAATTAGAGCAGAACTAAATGAAATAGAAAACAGAAAAACAATTGAAAGAATTAATAAGACCAAAAGCTAGTTTTTTTGAAAAAAATCAACAAAATTGATAAACTACTGGCCAAACTGACAAAAGAAAAACAGGAGAGGAAGCAAATAACCCGAATAAGAAATGAGATGGGCGATATTACAACACACCCAACTGAAATTAAAAGAATCATATCAGATTACTCTGAAAAATTGTACTCTAACAATTTGAAAACCTAGAAGAAATGGATGAATTCCTAGAAACACATTACCTACTTAAACTAACACAAACAGAGGTAGTACAACTAAATAGAGCCATAACAAAAGACAAAGCGAAAAGGGTAATCAAAAAACTGCCCCCCCCAAAAAAGCTCTGGCCCGGACAGTTTCACTGAAGAGTTCTACCAAACTTTCAGAGAAGGGATAACACCACTACTACTACAGGTATTTCAGAGAGCAGAGAACAGAAAAGGACAGAATACTCCCAAACTCATTCTATGAAGCCACCATATCCCTGATACCAAAACCACATAAAGACATCACACACACACAAAATTACAGACCTATATCCCTCATGAACTTAGATGCCAAAATCCTCAACAAAACTCTAGCCAATAGAGTTCAACAACATATCAAAAAAAAATAATTCACCATGACCAAGTGGGATTCATACCACGTATACAGGAATGTTTCAACATTAGAAAAACCATTAATGTAATCCATCATATAAATAAAACAAAAGACAAGAATCACATGATTTCATCAATTGATGCAGAAAAGGCATTTGACAAAGTTCAACACCATTCATGACAAAAACTCTCAGCAAAATAGGAATACAAGGAAAATTCCTCAACATAATAAAGGGCATTGATACAAAACCGATAGCCAACATCATCCTAAATGGAGAGAGCCTGAAAGTATTCCCCTTGAGATAGGGAACCAGACAAGGATGCCCTTTATCACCACTCTTATTGAACACTGTGCTGGAGGTCCTATCCATAGCAATTAGGCTAGATAAAGACATAAAGGGCATCCAGATTGGCAAGGAAAAAGTAAAAGTATCTCTATTTGCAGATGACATGATCTTATACACAGAAAACCCTAAGGAATCCTCCAGAAAACTACTGAAACTAATAGAAGAGTTCAGCAGAGTATCAGGATACAAGACAAACATACAAAAATCAGTTGGATTCCTCTACACCAACAAAAAGAACATCGAAGAGGAAATCACCAAATCAATACCATTTACAATAGCCCCGAAGAAGATAAAATACTTAGGAATACATCTTACCAGAGATGTAAAATACCTAAACATAGAAAACTAGAAGACACTACTGCAAGAAACCAAAAGAGACCTACCTATGTGGAAAAACATACGTGGCTCATGGATAGGAAGACTTAACATTATAAAAATGTCTATTCTACCAAAGGCAATCTATAGATTTAATGCAATTCCGAGCCAAATTCCAACTTTTTAAAAATAATTTGTATTGTGCTTTAAGTGAAAGCTTACAAATCAAGTCAGTCTCTCACATATAAACTTATAATATACGCCTTACTACACAATGAGACAGCCCGCTCCCTCCTTCCAGTCTCTTTTTTGGTGACCATTTTGTAAGCTTCTAACCGTCCCATCTTCCCTCCAAACAGGAGATGCCAACATAGTCTCAGGTGTCCACCTGATATAAGTAGCTCACTCCTCATCATCTCTCGCTCCAATCCATTGTCCAGTCCAATCCATGTCTAATGAGTCCAATGACATTTTTTAATGATAAGTAAAGCATTACTGGAAAAGAAGAATAAAGTGGGAGGCCTCACTCTACCTGATTTTAGAACATATTATACTGCCACAGTAGTCAAAACAGCCTGGTACTCCTACAACAACAGATTCATAGACCACTGGAACAGATTTGAGAATCCAGACATAAATCCATCCACATATGAGCAGTTGATATATGACTAAGGCACCAAAACAGTTAAATAGGGAAAAGACAGTTTTTTAAACAAATGATGCTGGCATAACTGGATATCCATCTGCAAAAAAATCAAACAAGACCCATACCTCACCCCATGCACAAAAACAAACTCAAAATGGATCAAAGACCTAAATATAAAATCTAAAATGATAAAGATCATGGAAGAAAAAATAGGGACACTGTTCGGAGCCCTAATACATGGCATAAAGAGTATATGAAACATTATTAATAATGCAGAAGAAAAACCAGGTAACTGGGCGCTCCTAAAAATCAAACACCTATGCTCATCCAAAGACTTCACCAAAAGAGTTAAAAGATTACCTAGACTGAGGAAAAGTTTTTAGGTATGACATTTCCAATCAGTGCCTGATCCCTAGAATCTACATGATACTGCAAAAATTCAACTACAAAAAGACAAATAACACAATTAAAAAATTGTCAAAAGATATGAACAGACACCTCACTAAAGAAGACATTCAGGTAGCTAACAGATACATGAGGAAATATTCATGGTCGTTAGCCATTAGAGAAATGCAGATCAAAACTACAATGACATTTCATCTCACTCCAACAAGGCTGGCATTAATCCAAAAAACACAAAACAAGAAATGCTGGGGAAGTTGTGGAGAGATTGGAACACTTACACACGGTTGGTGGGAATGTAAAGTGGTACAACCACTTTTGAAATCAATTTGGCGCTTCCTTAAAAAGCTACAAATAGAACTACCATAAGATCCAGCAATCCCACTCCTTGGAATATATCCTAGAGAAATAAGAACTTTTACAGGAACAGATATACGCACCCTTATGTTCATTGCAGCACTGTTTAGAATAGCAAAAAGATGGAAGCAACCAAGGTGCCCATCAATGAATGAGTGAATAAATAAACTATGGTATATTCACATGACAGAATACTGCGCATTGATAAAGAACAGTGATGAATCTGTGAAACATTTCATAACATGGAGGAACCTGGAAGGCATTATGTTGAGTGAAATTAGTTACAACAGAATAAGTATTGTATAAGACCACTACTATAAGAACTGAGAAATAGTTTAAACAGAGAAGAAAATATTCTTTGATGGTTAAGAGAGATGGGAGGGAGGGAAGGAGGGAGGGAGGGAGGGAAGGAGAGGGATATTCACTAATTAGGTAGTAGATAAGAACTACTTTAGGTAGTAGATAAGAACTACTTTAGGTGATGGGAAAGACAACACACAATACAGGGGAGGTCAGCACAACTGGACTAAACCAAAAGCAAAGAAGTTTCCTGAATAAACTGAACGCTTCGAAAGCCAGAGTAGCTGGGGCAGGGGTTTGGGGACCATGGTTTCAAGGGACATCTAAGTCAATTGGCATAATAAAATCTATTAAGAAAACATTCTGCATCCCACTTTGGAGATTGGCATCTGGAGTCTTCGGCCCTAGCAAGCGGCCATCTAAGATGCATCAACTGGTCTCAGTCCACCTGGATCAAAGGAGAATGTAGAACACCAAGGACACAAGGTCATTAAGAGCCCAAGAGACAGAAAGGGCCACATAAACCAGAGACTACATCAGCCTGAGACCAGAAGAACTAGATGGTGCCCAGCTACAACTGATGACTGCTCTGACAGGGAACACAGAGAACCCCTGAGGGAGCAGGAGAGCAGTGGGATGCAGACTCCAAATTCTCGTAAAAAGACCAGACTTAATGGTCTGACTGAGACTAGAAGGACCCTGGTGGTCATGGCCCCCAGACCTTCTCTTGGCCCAGGACAGGAACCAACTCTTCAGACAGGGATTGGACTGGACAATAGGTTGGAGAGGGATGCTGGTGAGGAGTGAGCTTCTTGGATCAGGTGGACACTTGAGACTGTGTTGGCATCTCCTGTCTGGAGGGAAGAGGAGAGGGTAGAGAGGGTTAGAAGCTGGAGGAATGGACATGAAAAGAGAGAGTGGAGGGAGGGAGTAGGTTGTCTCATTAGGGGAAGAGCAATTGGGAGTATGTAACAAGGTGTATATAAGTTTTTGTGTGAGAGACTGACTTGATTTGTAAACTTTCGCTTAAAGCACAACAAAAATTAAAAAAAAAAAAAGAAAGAAATCAAAAGACGCATTGCATTGGGCAAATCTGCTGCAAAGGACTTCTTTAAAGTGTTGAAAAGCAAATATGTCACCTTGAAGACTAAGGTGTGCCTGACCCAAGGCATTGTGTTTTCAATCGCCTAATATGCATGTGAAAACTGGACAATGAATAAGGAAGACCAAACAAGAATTGACGCCTTTGAATTGTGGCGTTGGCAAAGAATATTGAATGCACTGCCAAGAGAAGGAACAAATCTGTCTTGGAAGAAGTACAACCAGAATGCTCCTTAGAAGCAAGGATGGCGAGACTGTGTCTTACATACTTTGTACATGTTGTCAGGAAAGATCAGCTCCTGGAGAAGGACATCATGCTTGGTAAAGTACAGGATCAGCGGAAAAAAAGGAAGACCCTCAAAGAGAGAGATTGACACAGTGGGTGCTACAATGGGCTCCAGGATAGTAACGATTTTAAGAATGGCACAGGACCAGGCAGTGTTTTGTTCTGTGATACATAGGTTGGCTATGAGTCAGAACAGACTTGATGGCACCTAACAACAACAATCAATTTGAAAATGATACCTTCAGTTCTTTTTTACTCCAATTTACTGAACGCTCTGTAATTCTGGTTGACTCATAGTGCCACAGTATTTCAAATTTATTTTCCTAACTTTTTTCAGATTCTTCGAAATCATCCTACTGAGTGATTTGGATAACTTTTATATACAACTTCCATCAACCTAGTTGCATGGTACATTCAAATATTAACACAAAAAAAATTAGTCAACCCATTTATTTAAGTCTGATTAGAGCCACTTCATTTCTCACAAAAAGATTTAATAAATATCGAATTATTTTACAAATAGTTGTGTTGACATTTGTAAACATATTCCGTTTTCTCATGCTTTACTTGAGTCATATTAAGCCCTGATATCCTCCTTCCTTTTGGGAATGTGAGAGTGGAGAGGCAATTAAGAATAATCCACAGCTGGCTCCAGTCAGGCATCTCCTTTCCATGAACCCTTCCTTTATGATAAAAATCTCACATGAGATGATTCTAGATGATGTAATTATCAAGGAAGAGTAAAATTCCCATGTTTCCATATGAGGTTTCATTTCACTGAGAATTAAGTTACCTTGATTAGTGTTTATTTTCCTCGTGCCACACACAAGCAGTTGCACCTAGAAGATATTGCTTGTTTAAGATATTTCTGTTCATTTGTTTAACTTTAAGAGTCTTCTTTGGGACCCAGTCAAGACAGCCAAATTGCATTTGGTTCTTTTTCTGGTCTTTAGGAGCCAATGATGTAACCACCAGGAAGGTAAGTAGCTATAAAAACGAATGTTTCTGCACAAATGAGTTCAAATGCTTGACTGCAGGACATCAGGAATGTTCTGGATGAAATATGATGAATATGTTGTTGCTTCTAAGATTTTGTGGAAACTCTGGTGACATAGTGGTTAAGTGCTACAGCTGCTAACCAAAGGGTCAGCAGTTTGAATCTGCCAGGCGCTCCTCGGAAACTCTATGGGGCAGTTCTACTCTGTCCTATAGGGTCGCCATGAGTAGGAATCACCTCGACGGCACTGGGTTTGGTTTGGTTTTTTGGTTCTAAGATTTTGCAGGTAAGGATAAATTTTCTTAATCTTTTTATTCCCATAAATGATTGTCTAATCAAATATACATTATTCTATTTTAAACACCATTGTAGAAGCAATCTTCTGTATGTTCCTGCTATGAACATATTTTACATTTTGTTTGATTATTACTGTTCTAGTCCTACCCTTCTGAGAACCAATCCTTTTGAAATCCTCACCTGCTCTTCATATTAGGTTTCTAACTTACTCTTCTTACATTAATAACAAAATATTAATATCTATATTTATAAATTTATCACTTCAACATGACAGTTAAATTATCTAGACTGATGTATGGATTCAATAGATAATAAGTAACATATTTATATTTTCTTACTATTTTAAATAACTTTCGCATGCCATGTGAGGCAGGCAGTGCAGGAATTATCTATATTTTAATTTCAGGAAGGTAAATTGCTTACTTAGATGCATACCCCCAATAGCATATAAACACTGAAATTCAACCTAGTGTTTGTGAATTCACAATGAAACTGAAAGGGAAACAAAAAGAGGTAGCATAGAAAGAAAGAAGAAGGGAAGGAAGGAAACGTATCTGAGCAAACTGTCTAGAAGCTTGGAGTGAGTAAAGAAGGTAGGTAGAAGAAATAGCAATATTTGTTAGTATTGGCTTTGTTTCATCCATTGTCAGAAGTAAGTTTCATACGTATGTATATATATATATGTATATTCTTTCCAGATGAGGGTCATCATCCCATTTTGTGGGTGAGGAAATCAAGGCTACGGAAAGTAAAGAAGCATACTTAAAGTCATCAGCCAATTAAGGGCAGAGTGGGATTACAAATACAAATCTGCGTAATTAAAAAGCCAACATTGTATCAATGATATTTCCCTTAACTTTATAATGGCTCCCACTTTATACTTACAAGGTAAGCATTGCTGGACAGTATAAAATACCTATTTGATTCCTGAGTTTCCTATACAAAAAAGTAATGATGAAAGTGGTGAGAAATTTAAAGTATTGAACACTACAAACACTCTGGGCTGTACCATACGTAATACAACATGAACAATTGACTTCGTTCTCCAAAAGTAAAAGATAAGAAATATTAGACAGTAAAGATAATTTAAATCTATTAGCCAGCAAAACATGTGAAAATAGTAGCCCAACCACTCCTGACTGTCTACTATGTTAGTATCATAATCACTATTCAGAGACTGATGCTGAGTTTGTGCCATTGAGAATGGGTGAAAACAGGAGCACCAACTGGTCTCAAAGGCATTTAAACCCCTACTGAGAACTGGAGCTAATCACTTTATCTTACTTATTTGGAATTTATTATAATTTTTGATCAATTTACATTTAAAATTTTAAACATTACATAATTCTCTTTGACATATTTCATGCACTAAATACATAGCTGGAATATAAGCTTATCAATTTATCTGACTTATTACAAGAAAGGAATCCTGGTGATGTAGCGGATTCCAACCTGGCTGCTAACCAAAAGGCCGACAGCTCAAATCCACCAGCCACTCCTTGGAAGCCCTTATGGGGCAGCTCTCCTCTGTCCTACAGAGTCGGTATGAGTTGGAATCAACTTGATGACAACAGGTTTGGTTTAGTTTTTTTTAACACAAGAAAAATCTAAATGTTAACATCATTTTTGGTGAATTTATATTTTGAAATTAAAAAGAAATGTATATATCTAAAAAAAGCATAGATAGATTGTAACCTGTTTTACAAATGTTGAAATTAAGTTTTATAGTCAGTAAGTATTGCCGATATACAGCTAGTCAACGAAGGAAGTAAAACCCAGGTAATTAAAACTTGATTCTAAATCCCATTCTGTCTCCACAAAAATGTAATTACTTTTTAATCATGCCTGAACTCTGAGTGGACAAGAATATAATAAAAGAAAACAACAGCAAATAAAATGAAACACTCTTTTAACTGTTAAGGTAGAGAAATAAGAAAGACATTTAAAAGTAAATAACAAGGCTTCAACAACAGGTAAAGAGCGCAATAAGGCAGTAAACATGTTGAGTCGACAATAGTGACCATAGTGCTATAAAAAAAAAATATATATAGGATGTTAAAAAAAAAAAAAAGACTTCACAGGGACACACAGTGATCAGTATCACATAAAATGGTGGTGGGACTAGAACTTGGGTTTACAGCACTGTGAAGATTTTCAAAGCTATTTAGGAAGTGGTAAATGGAAAGTAATGCATTCAGAATGGGAAGAGTTGTGAGCAAAGCTATGTTTATGTAATGATTTAAGCATTTTTTCTACAGCATGGGACTTGTAAAATGATTTATTGCATTAAAATAATACTTGAATGACATGGACAGCTAGTTTAATTCCAATAAATCAGAAATTGCAACACCTGCTAAAGGGAAAAGCTGCTGGATGCACATTTTGAAGCATCTAGCTATTTTATTTCGGTGTCAAGATGCTCCTCTCTTTTACATAACGCTGGTAACCTCTGCTGCACTTATTTTTTATTCTTTGTTTTCTGTTTGTATCTGTCATGACAATAGATATCTATTGACTTATTCTGCTGTTTAATGTGTTTTTATTTGTTTTTGTCTTTTTTAACCGTCCGAATTATTACATTAAACATTTACCTACAAGTACACCTATAGTTATGGAACATATTTGTTGTTGAAACTTTCATGTCAAAATATTTTTTGATTCAGTATTCCCTAGCCACAATAGTCCCTCCAACTCTTTAAACCATTGGAACATCACTTTATAATTTGAAATGTAGTGTTATACACATTATTACACACCTGATTGTTGTCTTAAGCCACATAAAAAAAAAACATAGTGGTGAAAAATTTATATAGAGACGATGATTTGATGAAATAGTGGTTTGCCTAATAATAAAACTTAACATTTTTATAAGATTTTTCACTGTAATTTTCAAGGAGAGATTTGGAGCCAATTCTTGAACAATGCTCTTGGCAGGCTGAAGAGTTTTTACCTTAGTAGAAGGTGAAGAGCAGTGGCAAATATTGAGACAAAGCTGTCTTTCTTCCTGTGCTGAGATGAAGGTCCGTGTTGCTGTGTGGAACTGCATCAGGTAGAGAATTTCTAAAGGGAGCCAAGACCCACTATGCAATTTCTTCATCCTTAGAGTTAAATAACCGTAAGAATATTTCCTATACTTCAATTTATTCTTGAACATTGAGTGAATGGTCAAAAAAATGAATGATATTGGGTAATATTTGTGAGAAAACTACGTGTAGAATGTTCATTATATGTACACAGAACTCTGGGTATATGAAGCAAGAAAAATATCTACAAAAAATATGAATTAATCAAGAGAATTAGATTCTGGCAACCAGCACAGAACCAATATGCACTTATGTCTTTAGTGATGTTCAATAGCCAATGCCTTTATTTTCAATTGACTTGCTTACAGAGCTGTGTTTTGTTCTAGAGATCAGTGTTATGAAGGCAAGTGGGACTTGCTGAGGCACCGCAAATGCAGTCAGTGTGATTGTGTGTATCCAACTGGGGATCCGTCACCAACACTGTTGGGAAACTGCTGGTAAGTAAGCACTTTTATTCAACCTATTTCTGACTAAAAGGGCCAGTCCCCAAAATATACTAAAAGGTGCATGTCATGGATTGTATTATGTCCCCCCCAAAATGTGTGTATCAAGTTGGTTAGGCCATGATTCCCAGTGCTCTGTAGTTGTCCTCCATTTTGTGATTGTAATTTTATGTTAAAGAGGATTAGGGTGGGATTGTGACAAAAACATTACTAACAATGTACAAGTACCCAAAGAGAAATTGGATAACTCCTAAAAATCAAACACTTATGCTCATCCAAAGTCTTCACCAGAAGAGTAAACTGATTACCGACAGACTGGGAAACAGTTTTGAGCTATAACATTTCCGATCAGCATCTGATCTCTAAAATCTACATGATATTGCAAAAACTCAATAGCAAAAAGACAAATAATCCATTTTAAAAATGGGCAAAGGATAGGAACAGGTGCTTCAACGAAGAAGACATTCAGGCAGGTAACAGATACATGAGGAAATGCTCATAATCAGTAGCCGTTAGAGAAATGTAAATCAAAACTACAATGAGATACCATCTCACTCCAACAAGGCTGCCATTAATCCCAAATCACAAAATAATAAATGTTGGAGAGGTTGTAGAGAGACTGGAACACTTATTCACTGCTGGTGGGAATTTAAAATGGTGCAGCCACTTTGAAAATCAATCTGGCACTTCCTTAAAAAGCTAGCAATAGAACTACCATAGAATATGGCAATCCCACTCCTTGGAATATATCTTAGAGAAATAAGAGCCTTTATATGAACAGATATATGCACAACCATGTTCATTGCAGCACTGTTTACAATAGCAGAAAGATGGAAGTAACCAAGGTGCCCATCAACAGATGAATGGATAAATAAATTTTGGTACATTCACACGATGGAATACTTCACATAGATCAAGAACAATGATGAATCCGTGAAATATTTCATAGCTTGGAGGAATCTGGAGGGCATTATGCTGAGTGAAATTAGTCAGTTGCAAAAGGACGAATATTGTATGAGACCTCTATTATAAGAACTCAAGAAATAGTTTAAACAGAGAAGAAAATATTCTTTGATGGTTATGAGGGTGGGGAGAAAGGGAGGCAGAAGGATATTCGCAAATTAGATAGTAGACAAGAACTATTTTAGGTGAAGGGAAAGACAACATACAATAAAGGAGAGGTCAGCATAACTGGACTAAACCAAAAGCAGTTTCCTGAATAAACCAAAAGCTCCAAAGGCCAGAGTAGCAGGGGCAGCAGTTGGGGGACCATGTTTTCAGGAGACATCTAGGTCAATCGACATAATAAAATCTATTAAGAAAACATTCTGCATCCCACTTTGGTGAGTGGCATCTGCAGTCTTAAAAACACTATCAAGCGGCCATCTAAGATGCATCAATTGGTCTCAACCCACCTGGAGAAAAGGAGAATGAAGAACACCAAAGATACAAGGTAATTATGAGTCCAAAAGACAGAAATGGCCACGTAAATCCAAGACTACATCAGCCTGAGACCGGAAGAACTAGATGGTGTCTGTCTACAACTGAAGACTGCCCCGACAGGGAACGAAACAGAGCATCCCTGACGGAGCACGAGAGCAGTGAGATGCAGACCTCAAAGTCCCATAAAAAAATCAGACTTAATGATCTGACTGAGACTAGAGGAACCCTGGAGGTCACGGTCCCCAGACCTTCTGTTGGCCCAAGACTGGAACCATTCCCAAAGCCAACTCTTCAGACAGGGATTGGACTGGATTATACGATAGAAAATGGTAGCGGTGAGGAGTGACCTTCTGGTCTCAAGTGGACACATGAGACTATGTGGGCAGCTCCCGTTTGGAGGGGAGATGAGAAGGCAGAGTGGGACAGAAAGTGGCTGAATGGACACGGGGAATACAGGGTTGAGAGAAGGAGTGTGCTGTCTCATTGGTGGGAGAGGAACTAGGAGTACATAGCAAGCTGTATACAAATTTTTGTATGAGAGACTGACTTGATTTGTAAAGTTTCACTTAAAGCACACACACAAAAGATGGAAAGAATACACAGAGTCACAGTACCAAAAGAAATGGTTAACTTTCAGTCGTTTCATGAGGTGGCACATGATGAAGAACTGGTAGTAGTGAAGCAAGAAGTCCAAGCTACACTGAAGGCACTGGCGAAAAACAAGGCTCCAGGAGCTGAGAGAATACCCACTGAGTTGTTTCAACAAACAGATGCAGCACTGTTCATGCCCACTCCACCATGCAAAGAAATTTGGAAGCTAGCTACCTGGCCAACAGACTGCAAGAGATGCACGTTTGTATCCATTCCAAAGAAAAGCGATCCAACAGACTGTGGAAGTTAACAAATATAAGTGATAGTATTAGTAAATATGGTAAACAAACAAACAAAGAAACTCTATTTTTCTACAGTGAATATGACATTCTATCCCCAGGAGATCTAGTGAGTTTATGATGTTGTTGTTAGGTGCTGTTGGGTCAGTTCCAACTCATAGCGACCCTGTGTACAACAGAACGAAACAGTGCCCAGCCCTGGGCCTTTCTCATTGCAATGTTTGAGCCCACTGTTGCGGCCACCGTCTCAATCTGTCTCATTGAGGATCTTTGTCTTTTTCACTGACCCTCTACTTTACCAAGCATGATGTCTTTTTCCAGGGACTGATTCCTCCTGATAATATGTCCAGAGTACGTGAGACCAAGTCTTGCCACCCACCTTTCTAAGGAGCATTCTGGCTGTACTTCTTCCAAGACAGGTGTGTTCATTCTTCTGGCAGTCCATGGTATATTCATTATTCTTCACCAACAACATAATTCAAGTTTCAGTTCTTTTGCCTTCCTTATTCATTGCCCAGCTTTAGCTGCACATGAGGCGACTGAAAATATCATGGCTTGGTTCAGGCACACCTTAGTCCTCAAAGTGACATCTTCGATTTTTAACACTTTAAAGAGGTCTTTTGTAGCAGATTTGCCCAATAAAATATGTCGTTTGATTTCTTGACGGCTGCTTCCATGGGTGTTGATTGTGGATCCAAGTAAAATGAAATCCTTGATGACTTCAGTATTTTGTCTGTTTACTGTGATTTTTTTATTGTTCCAGTTGTGAGGATTTTTGTTTTCTTTATGTTGAAGTGTAATCCATACTGAAGGCTGAAGTCTTTGATCCTCATCAGTAAGTGCTTCAAGTCGTCTTCACTTTCAGTAAGCAAGGTTGTGTCATCTGCATGTCTAGGCTGTTAATGAGTCTTCGTCCTATCCTGATGCCCCTTCTTCTTCATATAATACAGCTTCTTGGACTGTTTGGATTATATGTTTTTTTAAAGACACTGAGTTTTTGGTAATTTACTATGGCAGCCCTAGAAAATGAATACAGAGCCCTTCACCAAGAACAAGTCAAGTTAGCACCAAAAATGCTCCTGTAAGGGTTGCCACGTAACATGAGACATGGCAGTTTTAAAAAGTATGAAGTAAAACTCTCAGCTTTGACAGACAAAGAGCTCCTCTAAGACTAAATTCATTGCTGTTGAGTCGATTCTATCTCATAGTGACCCTAAAGGACAGAGTAGAATTGACCCATAGGGTTTCCAAGGAGTGGCTGGTAGATTCGAACTGCTTGAATAAGTATTGTGAAAAAATACAACCCTGACACACAACTTTTCTGAGCTTAGTATTAAAACAAAACAAAACAAAGTCGCTATCAAGTGGATTCTGACTCATAGGGACCCTATAGGACAGAGTAGAGCTTCCCCACAGGGTTTCCAAGGAGCGACTGGTAGATTCAAACTGCAGACCTTTTGGTAGCACCCAAATGCATTATCATTGCACCACCAGTGGCTTTCAAATCAGCTATAGGCTGATCTCCAAATCCTTAGAACCCAGAAAAGTACTCTACCTCTGAGTGGTATCCACAGCTGGAAACTGTTCTCCACACTTGGATGACCTCAGACATGCAAATCTAACATGTCCAGAAAAAATCTTTTGGTCATTTTCTCAAGTTTGTTCCTCCATGATTTTCCACATGGTAGAGAATGGCTCTGGTGACCATGTGCTCATGGTAGCCTGAATTCTAGAAGTCACCTTTGATTCTCCGTTCCCCTCATCCCATACATCTGATCCACCAGCAATTCTTGGCAGCTCAAGCTCCAAAGTACACCTCAAGCCTGCCCACTGTTCCCACCTGCACTACCACCATCACTCCTCACCCTGACCACTGCAGAAGCATCCTGACCGGTCCTCTGTGTTTGCTGTCTTCAAGTTCTCCTGGGCTACAGTTAATTCCTGGGACACATTCTTTCTCAAGACCATTGAACAATAGAAGGAGAAGGGCATTTAGTTGTATGCTACCTCCTCCGCTTGAGCTGCATACCCCTCAGAAATCACTTTCCAGTGTGCAGTCTATAATGTCTCTATCCCAATTTCCTGTCTTTGGCCGCACTGCTTTGATAGCGTGCATGCATGCGTGCTTCAGGGGTCATGTAGACAGCTGCTTGGAGGAATTTTTCTTAGTACAATCATGGTTGTGTGCCATCAAGAGATTCTGACTCATATCAACCCTGTATGACAACTTAGAACTGCCTCACAAGGTTTCCTAGGTTGCAGTCTTTATGGCACAGCCCTGGTGGCCCCGTGGTTAAGAGCTTGGCCGCTAACCAAAGGGTGGACAGTTCGAATTTACCAGTTGGTTCTTTGCAGAAAGACATGGCAGTCTGCTTCTGTAAAGACTTATAGTCTTAGAAACCCTGTGGGGCAGTTCTGCTCTGCCCTATAGGGTCACTATGAGTCAGAATTGATTCAACAGCAACTGGTTTGGATTTTGTTTGGTTAGAATCTTTATGGGAGCCCATCTCCAGATCTTTTCAATCCCTGAGCTGGTGGGTTCCAACGGCCCACCTTTCAGTTAGCCAAGCACTTAACCGTTGCACCTCCAATACTTAACTCTGCACGCGAGAGGGCCCTCTCCTGACGTCTCCCGTCTCCTCACCCCGCACACTTTGGCGTTGTCCTTGCTTCTAGACCCCGCCCTCCCCTCTGGAGGCCCAACCCCCCCACGCCCGCCCCCCACCCGGGCCGCTGGGTGGGGCCGGCAGCCATGTTCCTCGCCGTCCAGCCAGTTACTCCCGGAAGCCCTGGGACGAGTGGTGAGGGGCCCGGGCCGGATGGCGCGCCTTAGAGAGGATGCTGTTCGTGCTGCTTTCCCTGCCGTGTTCTCTGAAAGGTATGAAACTCCGACACCTGGCTGGAGGGACCTGCTCCCAGACTGAACAAGCCTGGCCCCTCGAAGGTGTGGAGGGAAGGCGCCAGGAGTGCGGGTCCCAGTCCCAGCATCCCGTGGCCTCCAGAGGTTGGAGAGTCCGGACGTTGGGTTAGCAGCTTGCGTTGCCCCCTCCAGCGTACTCCGTCCCGAGTGATCCCCAGGGGCGGACGCTGCGCGGGGGCCGGGCAGATGCAGCCACTCTAGGGGCTGCGAGAGGGAGCCTCTGGCCCGGGAGACTCAGCTGGTCTGCGAATTTGCATCCCTGTGGATTTGCGGGGGGGGGGGTCCAGCCGCGGGATCCAGCTGCGGAGTGCCCTCGGGCCTGGGGGCTTGAAGGGCTTGGGGAGAAAGGCCGTGTCCAGGGCTGCACCCAGGTCCCTACTCTGCCCGGGGCGGGTTTGCGGGTCAAGCTGGAGGATGGGGGCCTGCCCACCCCGCCCCCCACCTGCTCCCTGTGCCAGGGGGGGAACCAAGGCCCAGAGTTCGCCCGGGCGGGTGAGATTCCAGACTGAGGGCGGGGCACTCGCCCCCATTCCTCCTCCCACCCCCACCAGACTCCGTAGGGTGCCACGGACAGGGGACAGAGGGATCCCCCGCCCAAGGCCCTGCTGCCCCTTACTGTCTTGGGCGCTGTGCCTGGGAGGCTGAGGCACCCCGCGCCCGCGCCCGGCCGGTCTACTCTCGGGGCTGGGGCGTCGGCGCGGCCCCACCGGGAAAGGAAGGGGTCCTGGGAATCTGTGGAGCAGCGCGGGGACCCTACTCCTTGTGGAAGCAGTGATTCAGTGTGTGTTAACAGTGTGGATGCCGGGTCCCGCTCCCCCTCTGGGTGGCGGGGGTGGGGGTAGCAGGAAGGGGTCCTGAGCAACCAGGTCATTTGTTAACTTAAACGTTTGTGCAGCGCTGTGTACCGGTCGCTGTGGACGCGGTCTCTGGTGCTGAGGGGATTTGAGGGTTCCTCACACTGGCGGGATTTGGAGCCTCTACCCTGGTGGCAGTAGGTTTAGTGGGTTACCCTGGTGGCATAGTGGTTACGTGCTAAGGCTGCTAGTCAAAAGGTTGGCAGTTTGAATCCACCAGGTGCTCCTTGGAAACTGTGGGGCAGTTCTACTCTGTCCTATAGGGTCACTATGAGTCAGAATTGACTGGATGGCAACGGGTGTGTTTTGTTTTTTTTTTTAGGTTGGAGATTAGGTGTCTCTCAGGCTGACATTTGAAGGTCTGGAGCTGACGGTTTATGAGGGTTTCTAAGGGTTTTAAGTGCTCCGGCCATGGGCACCAACCCGATCTTCCAGCACCTGCGGACGGACCGCCCCCCCCCCGGGGGATTGGCTGCTCTGGGACCCCAAGCCCAGAGGGCGGTGAGAAGCTGACAAACGTGAGTGATGTCCTGCAGGCTCCAGTTGGCGGGGCAGCCCTGCTCACATGGTCTCAATACCGGCAATCGGGCAATCGGCTTCGTGCCTGGGGGTGGTTTCCGAATGTTCCCTCGTGTCCCCCCACCCGTGCGGGGCGACAACTCTCCCCTGGGCGGGGACCTAGTAGAGGCCTGCAGGGCATCAGGGTATGGAGGGGCAGAGCTTGGGCGGGGAGGATGCAGCCCTGCAGGTTCCTCTACGTGACCACGGCGGGGGGGTGCGGGTCATGAAGGCTGGGCCTGGTAGAGGACCCACTAGGGCGCACAGAAGGAGTGGGTTAGGATAATCATAGCATTAATGGGAGTATTGAGAGAGCGCCCTGGGGCCTTGGGTCCCTCGGGAAGAAAAGCTTCTGCTATCGCCACTGGAGCAGTACCCAGGTCAGTCCCGGCTTAGGTCCAGGAGGTTCCCATGCTCAGAGGGTCTGGTGGGCAGAACAGAACCGGCGGTGCGCACGCCCTCTCGCGGCCTTGCACCGAATCGCTGAAGTTCAGTGTCAGGCGATTCTAAGCCATGGTTTTGGAACTGAATAGTGAAGCAGAGCAAATGATGCAGTGCCTTGATGGGACCGGTGGAGACAACAAGAAGCAAAGCACAGCTGAAACTTCAAAATTCCACTGAGTGTTAGTAGGATTTGGAGGAAGAAAATAGACGGAGAGTCGAGAGGCCCAGAGATGCAGAAGGGTTAGAGGATTAGGGTTAGGGGTTAGGGTTTGGTGTTAGGGGTTCAGGTTGGGGGGTTAGAGGTTTGGGAGTTAGGTTTAGGGGTATAGGTTTTAGGTGGTTGGGGGTTGGGGTTAGGGCTGGGGTTACTAGGCTCGGGCACAATTGGTTTAGGGTTAGGGTTAGAGTGAGGCTGAGGTTGATTCCCCAGTCTTGTGTACCGTCTTTCCTTTGCCAGAGTTACCACCGATCTGTTGTTTGGTTGGAAACCCTGATGGCGTAGTGGTTAAGAGCCACCGGTGCTAACCAAAGGTCTGCAGTTCGAATCCACCAGGCACTCCTTGGAAACTCTATGGGGCAGTTCTAATCTGTCCTGTAGGGTCACTATGAGCTGGAATTGACTCGACAGCAGTGGGTTTGGTTTTTTTGGTTATTGTTTAGTTGGCTTTTCTCTACCCGCTCTTCGTCTCCCTGGTGAACATCAAGGATTGTTTCTGTGCATAAATGTTTTCAGGAGTTTTTATGATAGTGGTCTCTTACTGTATATGTCGTTTTGTGATTGGCTTAGTGTGATGCGCCCCAGATTCATCCATGGTGTGAGATGTTTCGGAGATTCATCATTGGTCTTTATTGTCGTGTAGTGTTCCACTGTGTGTACGTACCGTAGTTTGTTTATCCATTCCTCTGTGGACGAGCACTTAGGTTGTTTCCATCTTTTTGCTACTGTGAATAATGTTGCAGTGAACACGGGTGTGCATATGTCTATTCCTGTGACTGCTCATGGAAACCCTGGTGGCTAGTGGTTAAGTGCTACAGCTGCTAACAAAAAGGGTTAGGGCTTGGGGTTAGGGATGTTAGGGTTAGGGTTGTTAGAGTTAGGGTCGTTAGGGTTTGGGGTTAGAGTTTAGGGTTAGGGTTTTTTGGTTGGGGTTAGGTGTTAGGGTTAGGTTTAGGGTTTGAGGTTAGAGTTTGGAGTTACAGGTTAGGTGTTAGGGGTTGCAGTTTGGGGTTTAGGGTTTTGGGGTTTAGTCGTTAGGGTTTGGGTTAGGTTTTAGGGGTTAGGGTTTAGGTTTAGGATTGGGGTTGGTGTTGGGTTTGTTTGGGATATGTGGTTTGGGGTTAGAGGGTCGGTGTTAGAGGGTTGGGGTCTAGAGGGTTGGGGGTTAGAGATTGAGGGAGTTAGAGGGTGAGGGGTTAGAAGGTGAGGGGGTTAGAAGTTGAGAAGATTATAGAGTGAGGGAGTGAGAAGGTGAGGGTGTGAGGGGGTGAAGGTTAGGGTTTAGGGTTAGAGGGTTTAGGCTTAGGGTTCAGAAGCTTGGGGTTAGGGGGTTAGGGTTTCAGGGTTCAGAGGTTGGGGTTGGTGTTGTGGTTAGGGTTAGAGAGTTAGGGTTAGAGGATTAGGGTTAGGGGTTAGGGCTAGGGCTTAGGGGTTCAGGTTTAGGGGTTTGGGATGGGTTTGGGGTAAGGTTTTAGGGTTTAGGATTAGAGGGTTAGGCTTAGGGCTTAGAGTTTAGGGTTTTAGGATTTAGAGTTTAGGGCTTAGGGCTTAGAGCCTAGGGTTTAGGGCTTAAGGTTTAAGGCTTAGAGTGAGCGTTAAGGCTGGGGGCTGGGGTTAGGGTTTAGGGTATTAGGGTTAGAGGGTTAGACGGTTTAGTGTTTAAGTTTAGGGTTTAGGGGTTAGGGGTTGGGGTTAAGGGTGTTAGTGTTTAGGGTTGTGGCGTTTAGGGTGTTAGGGTTAAATGTGTTAGGGCTAAGGGTGTTAGGGTTTTGCGTGTTAGGGTTTTAAGTGTTATGGTTTAGGGTTTAGAGTTAAGTGATAGGGTTAGGCTTAGGCTCATTCTTAGGTTTAGGGCTAGGGATTTGAGGTTTAGGGTTTGGGGTTAGGTTTGGAGGTTGGGGTTAGGATTAGGGCTAGGGTTAGAGGGTTAGAGGTTAGAGTTAGAGGGTTAGGGTTTCGGATTAGGGTTTCATGTTAGCGTTAGAGGGTTAGGGTTCGAGGGTTAGGGTTAGGGTCATTAGGGTTAGGGTGGTTAGGGGTTAGGGTTAGGTGTTAGGGTTTAGGGTTTACGGTTAGGTTTAGGGTTTGGAATTTGAGGTTTGGGTTTAGGGTTTGAGGCTTAGAGTATAGGGTTTAGTGTGTAGGGTTTTGATGTGTAGTGTTTTGGGGTGTAGGTGTTTAGGTTGTAGAGTTTAGGCTATAGGGGTTAGGGTTTGGGTTAGGGTTAGGGTTTAGGGCCTTGGGGGTTAGGACCTAAGGGCTTAGGGTCTTAGGGGCTTTGGGGCTCAGGGCTTAGGGGCTAGAGTTAGAGGGCTAAGGCCAGAGGGCCCGAAGGCCAGAGGGCCAGGGTTATGGTTTGATTCCTGGCTGGCAATTTTTTTCCTTCAATATTTTGTGTAAGTCATCCCTTTGCCTTCTTGCCTGCATGATTTCTGCTGAGTAGTCCAAGTTTTTTATTATTTACTCTCCTTTGTTGGTGACTTCCTTTATCCCTAGCCTCTCTTAAAATTCTCTTTATATTTGATTTTGGCAAGTTTGATTATTATGTGTCTCGGTCACTTTCTTTTGAGATCTACCTTATGTGGAATTCGATGAGCATCTTTCATGATATCATGGAAGTTTTCTGCCAACAAATCTTCAACAGTTCCCTTTGTATTTTCTGTTAGCCCTCCCTGTTCTGGTACTGAAATCACTCATAGTTATTTCTCTTGATAAAGTCCCATATGATTCTTTGGATTTCTTCATTTAAATTTCTTTTATCTGCTTTCTCTTCAAATATATTAGTCCCAAGAGTTTCACCTTCAATCTCAGTAATTCTGCCTTCCAATTCCTCAGTTGTGCTCTTCTTACTTTCTATTGAGTTTTCTAACTCTGTAATTTTATTGTTAATCTTCTGAATCTCTGATTGCAGTCTCTCTATGGTTTCTTGCAGCTTATTAAATTTTTAACTATGTTCTTGAGTAACCTTTTTAATTTCTTCAGCTGCTTTATCTTTATGTTCCTTGGCTTGATCTGCATTTTGCCTCATTGGAGAAATCCTTGGGCCCTTCACTGGCTCGCCATGCAGCTCCACAACGTCCACTCCTGGCCGTGGCATTTGGCCGGTGCCCGACTGAACGTGTGCTCCGGAACCATGTTTCTCCACCCATCACTATCATTCTGCCACCAGGGGATATGTGAGTATGGGAGTCACCATTTCTCACTGGCAGCAGCGTCACAAGTCACTAGACTTCCAGGTACCCGCAGACCTAGGCTGCCTTCTGCCTCAGGCAAGGTCCCGAATCCTTTATACCAGATGCTGACACCGGGCAACTGGTGAACATTCATTTTGATCGACACAGAGGTCTGAGTGAGGGTCAGCAGGCCAGGTAGGTGAAGTCAAGGCCAGGTGGGCGGGACTAAGGTTTCTTTGCCATCACCATGGAGAGAGTCTCCCCACCGGAAGAGTGGGCAGAGCTTATGATGGGCCTGGTGACAAGACTCAGCCAATGGCAGAGATCCAGTCCACCAGGCAGATGACACAGGGTCCTCCATTGTGACCTAGGACACCTAGTGGCCACAGGATTTGAGCACACCCTGGGAAAGGCTACGCAGGCACAAGGGAGCCCCTGGTGCGGACTGCTTCACGGCATTGGCAGAGCAGGCCAGGGTCCAATTTTCCCACTTTCCTCAGGATATCAGTACGCAAGACATCCTCACTCAGCATCTCTTGCCTCTCTCTCTGTATGTGTTCATTCTCTGAAATCTCTTCCTTCTCTCCCTGAGTCACTTCACAGCTTGGAGTGCCTGATAGAGTGCCTAGAGACGAAAGAGCAAAGGGGGAAGGTGACTGATTGGGGAGCTACATCACGGGTGTACTCTGGCCAGGTGAAGCTTGTTGACATGTGGCAGCCTCTCCGGAGACTACTAATTCCGCTGACGACATTCTATGCAAATACCAGGGTGAGTGCCATGGGCAGAAAACATTGACACATACCTGCCAGAGGCCTATCCTGGGTCTGAAGAGTCCACCCCGGTCTCCAGCGACTCATCATCTCAGCACACACTTTGCTGCACGCATGGAAATCGCCTCTCTCCACGAATGCCTTCACCTGCTAGGAAACACACGATGTCACTCAGCCAAAGGAGAGCACAGGCAAAGTCAACTGAAGCCCCCATTGTCAAGATTTTGCTTCTGCTGGGCCACAGCCCCCGGTGGCACACTGCATGCGCGTCACTTCTCCAAAGACAAGGCCGAATTCTGGACAACCAGGGCCCCAGCAGTCCAGAGTCTGCAGAAGGCGGCACATGGATCGCCTCTTTGCCACATACAGGAGGGAGGCCTGTGCCCTAGACTGGCTCCGCTAGAGCTCCACGACCTCAGCTATTTTCCCTGACCTTTGGCCCGTGCCCTCATGAGTGTTTTATCTCTAGTTACACTTCTCCTCCGACCACTCTGAATCCACCACCTGCGGATACCTGAGTATGGAAATTAACATCTATCACTCGCTGCAGTGTCACAGGTCGGTCACTAGGTGTCTAGGCTCAGACTGACCTTGGCTGTCTTCTGCCCAGGCAACTAGCCTAAGCCTTCAAAGGAAATGAGGACACGTGGTCACTGGCCGACATCCTTTAACCAACACTGAGTCCCTGGTCAGCATCCTGGAGTCCTGGCAAGAAGAGCCAGGCACCTCCAGGAGCATCTGGAGGAGGAGACAGGGGCTGAACAGGCTACCACACCTACTGGTGCTGCTACACATGTGGGAGACCTGGCTGCAGAGGGTGCAGGCATGGCCTCAGGGTCAAAGGAGAAAGCACCTGAAGACGTGCTAGGACCCTTAGACTGAGAGAAGCAGGATGTCTGGACTGCAAAATATGCACTCTTCAGGGAAGAAGTTCATTCAAGCTTCTTAAACCCACCTCACCTGGAAAATCCATCCTCTTTTAGCCTTGTGCCCCTTCCACACCCCTTCTAGTACAAAGAGAGATGCAGCCCTACGGCACCAGGGTGGAAGAAGCCCCAGGATAGCTGTCCGAAGACATGAGGTCCACTCAAAAGCTTCCCCCGCCAAGGAGAGAAGAGGACAAGACTCATCTGCAGATGAGGTCTCAGGGCCCTGAGAATGAGCATAATGTTTGTAAGGAAAGAGAAATAGGATTTCAGTGGGATATGGAAGTCTGACAAAGAGCCTCTGCAAAGATAGCTCTAAGGGAGGTGTGATTGTGAAGGTGGTCTGGTCACTGAGTTCTTTGTAGTACAAGGTACCAGACAGAAGCCAGACTCTGGGGGGAACCTGCCTGCCGGTGAGCAGTGGGCATAAAACCCTAAACCAATGAGAATCGAATCCCTTCTCAGCAGCTTCTGCACAGATCAGTGATGTTTGCTTGGTCTTTCTCTTTTCTGTGGTCTAACCTGATCTGTTCTGAGATCAGAGAGTTGGAATAGAAAAGCCTGACTGAGATGAAACGAGCAAAGAGAAGACAAGGCCTCCTAAATCTGGTGAAGACAGAACACAGATAACCAAAGGTGAGGATGGGAAGAAACAGATTGAGTTCCAAGTCCCATCCACAGTATCCCAGGGCCTGGGAATCCCTGGAAGTGCCAGAGGTGTGTACTCCCTGGGAGATGCGACCCCAAGTGTCAGAGGAAGCCCTGTGGAGCAAGGAAGGGAGGGCAGGGCCTCTAGGATGGGCACTTCCATACAGGCTGCCCATGTGAATTTCTCACAGTGACCGTGACAGATCCTGAGAGGGACAGTTTGAGGCAAAGGAAAGTAAGTTTTCTGAAGAGGGGTGAATTCCACAGTCGCCTGATAATGAAACAGAAATCCCGTCCTGCTCAGAGGTACTGAGTAGGAGGGATTGTGAATTCCCATCCTGCACAGAGGTTGGCTGGGAAGTTCGACTGTCTAAAGACAACGTGGCCAAAGTCTTCTTTATCTTTCAAAGATATATCTTTAACTTCCTGCAAATTGAATCCTGAAAAAAAGCCTAGAATATACAAGTGTGGGTTTTTCAGGAGAGCAACAAGGGGAGAAGGTGATAGTGGCATATCAGAGAAGGAGAACAATAGTCTAAGGGTCCCTGTGTTACTTAATGAATCACACACGGTGTCAAGCATTCTTCCTTACCTGTAGACATGCAAATTCAGTAGATGTTTTAGCAATAACTGAATTAATCCTCAGAATTCTTTTTGGCCATTTCGAGGCATAGAGACCAGAAGAAGTCATTAGTTACAAGAGCAAGCAATAATTCGCTGGTCTGAATTTTGTTCAATTTCTGTGTTTGCCCTTCATAGATGGATAAAAGTCTCTGAATCTGGCATTGAAGACAGTGTTTTCTCTATTGTTATGGATTGAATAGTGTCCCCCAAAATGTGTGTCAACCTGGCCAGGCCATGATTCCCAGTATTGTGTGGTTGTCCTGCATTTTGTGATCTGATGTGATTACTTATGTGTTGTAAATTCTAACCTCTGTGATGTTAATGAGGCAGGATTAGAGGCAGTTAGGTTAATGAGGGAGGACACAATCTGCAGGATTAGGGTGAGTCTTGAGTCAGTCTCTTTTGAGATACAAAGAGAAAAGTGAGCAGAAATGAGAGGGACCTCATACCACCAAGGAAGAAGTGCCTGGAGTGGAGCATGTCCTTTTGACCCAGCGTCCAGGCGCTGAGAATTTCCTAGGCCAGGGGAAGATGGATGACAAGGACTTTCCCCCAGAGCCACAAAGAGAGAAAGCTTTCTCTTAGAGCTGGCGCCCTGACTTCAAACTTCTTGCTTCTTAAACTGTGAGAGAATAAGTTTCTGTTTGTTAAAGCCGTCCACTTGTGCTATCTCTGCTATAGCCACACTAGATAACTAAAAAACACATATATAAAATAGTAAAAAAAAAATGTTTCAAATACACACACACACGTATGATGTTATTAAACTTTAAAAGGTTTTACATTCTTATAACACATTTAACAACAGAGATTTGTATACAGAAGTGATAATAAGAGCCATCCCCACATAAGTATATTGTACCTGCTCCCCCAAAGTGTCCAGTGTCCAAAGATACATATGTACCCTTTTACACACTTCTTTTTGCCGGGACACGTGTAAGTACATTCATTTGTTTGTTTTTATGGAAATTAGGTCACATTCTACCCATGTTTTTCTCTGAATCACTCTTCACTTGACAATTTTTCATGGATCCTCTAAATCAGCAGACATGGAAGAAGCACTCTTTTTGGTTCTTCTCATTTTTAACTCCCACCACTCTTCTGTCAGTTTGTTGTAGTGTGGTGGCTTGCATGTTGCTGTGATGTTAGAAGCTATGCCACCGGTATTTCAAATACCACCAGGTTCACTGATGGTAGACTGGTTTGAGTGGAGCTCTGGATTTAGACAGACTAGGAAAAAGGACCTAGTGACCTATTTCTAAAAACAACTGGCCAGTGAAATCTTACAAATAGTACTGGAACACTGTCTGATGGAATGACAGAGGATAACCCCTTAGGTTGGAAGGCACTCAAAATACAAGTGGGGAAGAGCTACCTCCTCAAAGTAGATCCCACTTTAATGACGTTTCCTGATGGGGCACAACTCATAATGAGAAGAAACTGATGCAAATATCCTTTAATAATCAGAACGTGGAATGAAGGAAGTATGAATCTAGGGAAATTGGAAGTCATCAAAAATGAAATGGAATGCATAAAGGTCAGTAATCCAAGGCATTAGTGAGCTGAAATAACTTGGTTTTGGACCTTTTAAACTAGACAATGATATGTTCTACTATGCCAGGATTGAGATACTGAAGAGAACGGCATCATATTCATCGATAAAAAGAACATTTCAAGATCTTTTCTGAAGTAGAACACTACGAACAATAGGATAATATTCACAGGCCTACCAGGAAGACCAGTTAATAAGACTATTATTCAAATTTACACACACATTATGAATGTGAAAGATGAAGAAGTTGAAGGTTTTTACCAAGTTCCGCAGTTTGAAACTGATCAAACGTGATGCATTCATCAATCAAGATGTACTGATAATTACGTAATTAGAATGCGAAGTTGAAAACAAAGCAGACAAATCAGCAGTTGGAAAATAAGGTATTGATGATAGAAATGACAATGAAGCTTACCTGATAGAATTTGGCAAGACCAATGACTTATTCATTGCACATACCTTTCGTCAGGAACATAAATGGTGACTATACTCGTGAACCATTCCAGGCAGAATAGATAGGAATCAAATTTGTGGAAGGTGATGATGGAGAAGGTCAATACCATGAGTCAGAATCAGGCCAGGGGCTGACTGCAGAACAGATGATCAGTTGCTCATATTCACGTTCAAGTAGAAGCTGAAGAAAATTAAAACAAGTCCATGAGTCAAAGTATGCCCTTGAGTATATCAAACCTGAATTTAGAGACCATCTCAAGAATAGATTTGATGCACTGCACACTAATGATCGAAGACCAGATTAGTTGTGGGATGATAACAAGGACATCATATATGAAAAAAACAAAAAGTCATTAGAAAGACAGGAAAGAAAGCAAAGACCAAAGAGGATGTCACAAGAGACTCTGAATCTTGCTCTTGAATGTACAGTACCTAAAGAGAATGGAAGGAAAAATAAAGTAAAAGAGCTCAACAGAATACCTGAAAGGGAAGCTGGAGAAGACAAAGTATGATAATAATAATGTGAACAGATCTGGAGTTAGAAAACCAAAAGGGAAGAAAACACCTGGCATTTCTCAAGCTGAAAGAACTGAAGGAAATATTCAAGCCTCTAGGTGCAATACTGAAGGAAGGATTCTATGGGCAAAATATCGAACAACACAGGAAACATCAAAAGAAGACGGAAGGAATACACAGACTCAATACACCAAAAAGAATTGGTCGACATTCAACCATTTCAGGAGGTAGCATTGGATCAAGAGCTGATGGTACTGAAGGAAGAACTCCAAGCTGCACTGAAGGCATTGGCAAAAAACACGGCTCCAGGAACTGATGGAGTACCAAATGAGATGTTTCAACACAGGGACGCAGTGCTGGAGGCACTCACTTGACTATTCCAATATATTTGGAAGACAGCTACCTGACCAAATGACTGAAAGAGATCTATATGTGTACCCATTTCAAAGAGAGGTGGTCCAACGCAATGTGGAAATTATCGAGCAATGTAATGTCATTAACATCCCACGCAAGAAAAATTTTGCTGAATATAATTTAAAAACAGTTGCAGCAGTACACAGACAGGCAACTACCAAAAATTCAAGCTGGATTCAGAGGAAGACATGGAATGTGGGATATCATTTCTGATGTCTGATGGATCTTGGCTGAAAGTAGAGTATATCAGTAAGATGTTTACCTGTTTTTGTTTCCTATACAAGGACACTCAACTGTGTGGCTCATGACAAATTATGGATAGCTTAGCAAAGAATGGGAATTCCAGAACACTTAACTGTATTCATGCGGAATATCTACGTAGACCAAGAGGCAGTCATTTGAGTAGGGCAAGGGGATACTGTGTGGTTTAAAATCAGAAAGTTATGTGTCATGGTGGTATCCTTTCACCATACTTACTCAATCTGTATGCTGAGCAAACATTCTGAGAAGCTGGTTTCGAAGAACAAGAACATGGCATCAGTTTTGGAGAAAGATTCACTAACAACCTATGATATGCAGCTGATACGACCTTGCTTGCTGAAAGTAAAGAGGACTTGAAGCAGTTACTGATGAAGAGCAACCACTACAGCCTTCAGTATGGATTACACCTCAACATAAAGAAAACAAAAATTCTCACAACTGGACCAGTAAGCAACACCATGATAAACAGAGAAAATACTGAAGTCATCAAGCATTTCATTTAACTTGAATCCATAATCAATGCCCACAGAAGCAGCAGTCAAGAATTCAAACAATGTATTGCATTGGGCAAATCTGTTGCAAAAGACCTCCTTAAAGTGTTGAGAAAGAAAGATGTCACTTTGAGGACTACGGTGTGCCTGAGCAAAGCCATGATATTTTCTATCACCTCACATGCTTGAGCAAGTTAGACAATGAATACGGAAAACCGAAGAACTGATTCATTTAAAATATGGTGTTGGCAAAGAATACTGAATGTACCATGGACTGCCAGAAGAATAAACAAAACCATCTTGGAAGAAGTACACCAAGAATGCACCTTAGAAGCAAGGATGGCGAGACTTCGTTTCACGTGCCTTGGACATATTTTCAGGAGGGACCTGTCCCAGGAGAGGCTCATCATGCTTGGAAAAGCTGAGGGTCAGAAAAAAAGAGGAAGGCGCTCAACAACATGAACTGACACACTGGCTGCAAGAATGGGCTCAAACATAGCAATGATTGTGAGGATGGTTCAGGATCAGGCGGTGTTTCATTCTGTTTTACACAGGATCGATGGCATCTAACATCCACAACTAACATATGTATGCATATATATATGTATGTGTGTATGTGTGTGTGTGTATATATATATACCCATTGCCATCGAGTCGTTTCCAACTCATAGTGACCCTACAGGACAAAGTAGAACTGCCCCACAGAGTTCCCAAGGAGCGCCTGGTGGATTCGAACTGCTAACCTTTTGGTTAGCAGCTATAGCTATTAACCATTATGCGACTAGGGTTTCCATATATATATATATATATTCTCTTCACTAGTTTTGCATCTCTAGAGATCCCAGGCTAAGACATTTGGTACCTACTGTGGTTCTAGAGGAACCAAATCTTAAGGATGAGTTTTCTGAATTGATTCTCAAGTCTGGCTAGTCTTAAAGGCACTGATGACTGTCTCCAGTAGTAAACAGGCTATTGCTAATCCATGGTGGGAGGTGACAATAGAAATACGCAAAATACTACTACCACTGGATCAAATATTTGTGAGAGACAAGGCTCTGCCTGATTACATATTTGATACTTTTCTATAATTTTGTCAGAATAAGAATAATAAGGAAGCTGCTTGGTTAGTCCTGCTTTTGCTAGTCACACTGGTGAATGAAAGAAATGGGCTCAAAGCTGAAGCACCACATACAAGATCTGAAAGCTGCCACTTGTGCCCAGAAAGAAAACCATATTTCTTATAGTAACAAGGCTAATGCTGCCAAAAATAAACTCAGATTCTTATCATAAGAGTGACTGAATTAAAGCGCCAATTGAATATCCAGCCTCAAATGGTGTCTGAAGTTAGAGTGAGGGTACTGATTGGGAAGAAATGGGATCCTGAAACTCGGGATGAGGACATATGGGCAGACAGTCAGGAAGTGGGGGACAATGAACCTCCAATTTCTGTTGAATCACTCTTCCTAACAGAACCAGACCTCTTACTCCCATCTGAAGAGATTCTCTAACTTTGCCTGCTAAGGCACCCTTCCCAGTAAAACAATTATCCCTTCCACCTCCATCTAATGAGATTACCCTCAGCTGTGCCTGAAGTGTCTTGTTTGAATTATCTCCTGGGGTGGTATCTGGGGCATTGCCTGGGGCATCACCTTAGGCAGATGTCTTATAAGACACGGCTGAACATCCCACTGCCACTGCCCATTTTTGCTTCTAGACCTATACCTAGACTTCAGTCCCAACAAGCCCCAAAAGGTCAACTATGAAGTGTGACCCAGGAGAAAGTATGCTAAACTCCAAAAGAACTGCTTGATTTTTCTAATACATACATACATACATACAGAAACCTGGTGAATATGTGTGGGAATGGCTATTATGGGTGTGGGATAATGGTGCAAGCGACATAAAGGTGGATTAGTCTGAGTTTATTGATATAGACCCAGGAAGCATAGATTCTTCATTCAGTGTTTCAGCTTCAGAGGTTAGAAAAGGATCTCATAGTTTATTTGGTTGGTTTACTGAAGCATGGATTAAGTGGTGGCCTACAATAAATCAAGTGGAAATGGCAGATCTGCCATTGTATACTGTAGGAGAAGGTAACCAAAGGCTGAGGGAAACTGGCAGGTTAGAATGGATTTATTAGGCTGGACCCACAGATCCACACACGGAGTGCCCAGAGGGCTCTCTTTGTACCATAGCGGTGAGGTACAAATTTGGGAAGCAAGCCCCAGCATTATTGAAGACTTCTGTGGTTGCTATTTTATGTAAGTAAGAGTCCACAGTGAGAACTGCCCTAACTGAATTAAGACACCTAACTACAATGCAGTTGACTGGACCCCGTGGTGGTAGCAGCCAAGTGGTGGCACTCAATCAACAAAGACAAGGTGTGTGTGGTTACCATAACAGACAGTAGAGTCAAAGCAGTAATCAGAATAGTCTGCTCACATGGATTTATGGCAATGGCTACTTAGTCATAGTGGCCCTGGGAGTGAAAGAGCTGGGAAATGGACATCTCCTGGTACCTAGTGTCTTAGATATCTAGTGCTCCTGTAACAGAAATACCACAAATGGATGACTTTAACAAAGAAAATTATTCCCTCACAGTCCAGGAGGCTCTATAAGTCCAAATTCAGGGTGCCAATTCCAGGGGAAGACTTTTTCTCTCTGTCACTCCTAGGGGAAGGTCGTTGTCACCAATCTTCCCCTGGACAAGAAGGTTCTCAGCACAGGGACCCTAGGTCCAAAGTATGCACTGCTCCTGACACTTCTTTCTTGGTGGTACTGAGGTCCCCCTGTCTCTCTGCTCTTTTCTCTTTTATATCTCAAAAGAGACTGACTTAAAACACAACTTAATCTTGTAGATTGAGCCCTGCCTCCTTAACATAACTGCTTCAAATCTTTGCTCATTAACATCATAGAGGTAGGATTTACAATACATTGGAAAATCACACCAGCTGACAAAATGGTGGATAATCGCACAATACTGGGAAGCATGGCCTATTCAAGCTGATATATACATTTTGGGAAGACAGAGTTTAATCCGTAACACCTAGTATGCAGCTATCGACCTGTTAATGCCTTTTTCTCCATACCTGTTTGGAAGTATCACCAGAAACAGTGTGCCTTCTCTCTGACCTAAGTATATAAGGACCAAATAATATAGAGGAATCTCTGTTACATTTTCTCCATCTTACCGTTATTTGGCCTCATAGGCAGACCCAGTCACTTAATTGCACGGCAGAATGAAGAGATTAAAGCCCCAACATTCTTGCCAGTGGACCAGGAAGGTAGCTGCTCAGACATCAGAGAGCCTCAGAGAGACAGAGACCAGGCGGCTCAAGAGAGGGATACCATAAAGTTGTTTTTCATACCCCCCTCCACTCCCATAGTTGCATATGCTTTGCTCTGACCCCAAGAAGTAGATCAATCCTTTGAGAACTGCATTATGGGTTAGAACACCAACAAGGTCCCAGACTGAGTGACACTCCCATAGATTACATCCAAATATCATTGCAAAGTCTTCAAAATCTGAACTGACATCTGAGCCACAGCATCCAGAAGTTGGGAAAGAACCTGCAGCCTGAACATAACTGGGTCAAGTGATTGCTAAAACAAACAACATCAACATTTTCTGTAAGATTGAAGTAAGACATAGTCTTGGAATCATAGACAAAAACTTTAAAAAGCTACTTTAACCACGCTCAAAGAAGTAACAGGCACACCTTAGAAAAATAGAAAAATACATAGAAACCATTCACAAATGAAAATTTTAGACAGGAAAAATAGAGATAAAAAATTCACTTGATCAGCAGAATGCTGTTGACAGACAAAAGGATCAATGAGATGAAAATAGTTCAGTTGAAAATATCCAATCTGAAAACAGAGGACAAATATTGAAAAGAAAATGAACAGAGCCTCAAAAAAATCCAAAAATATCTAACATTTATTTACTGGAATTCCATAAGGTGTAGAGAAAATATGTGGTGTAGAAAAAAGTATCTGAAGAAATACTGGCTGAACACTTTCCCAATTTGTTGAAAGACATAAACTTACAGATTCAAGAAGCTATGCAAACTCCAGCAAGTTAAACTCACATAATTTTACGCCCAAATGCCTCACTGTCAATTGTGGAATAACAAGGACCAAGAAAATATCTTCAAAGAAGCTAGAGAGAAAACAACTCATTTCACACAGGAGAAACAATTGGAATGACTCTGTATTCATCATCAGAAGCCATGGAGGCCAAAAGGCTGTGAAAACAACATTTTTTCAACACTGAAAGAAAAGAAACATTAACCCAGTGTTCTATAGGCTGTTACTTCTTTCATGAGTAAAGGAAAAATATTGACATTCTCAGGTGAAGGACGCTTAAGAGAATTCATCGCCACCAGACTTGCTCTAAATGAAACACTAAGGAAGTTCTTCAGGTGGTAGACTTGGAATTTCAGGAGTTATGGAAAGCAACAAAGTCGAAAGTACCTTCTGAAGTTTGCCGATCAGCCAAAGATTAGACAGGTCTATAAAACAAACAATAACACACGTGAAGAAAGTGTTTCTTAGTTCAATCGTGTGTATGAGACCAAAAGTACAAAACCTGCCCAAAAGCACAGAAAAGAGGGCAGGACGGAACAGGAATCATGGCGGATGGAAACGGGGAACCGGAGCATAGAAGAGAATATTGACACATCATGAATATTGCCACCAATGTCACAAAACAATTGTGTATAAATGGCTGAACAAGAAAGTAATTTGCTCTGTAAAGTTTCAAATAAAGCACAATAAAAAATTTTTAAAAAGTGGTAGGTATCTGGGTAAACATATTATGCCAACCCTGCTGTCACTGCACAACATGGTGCAGGACTCCCCTCTTTGGAAAGACTTGCTAGCCTATTGGAAACACTTTGGAATATACTCTTGGTGGCAAATTAGTATTAGAGAATGGGATTATTTTGAAAATATGAGATGTCTGTACTCATGTCTGGTGAATAAACTGGATAATAAAATTTTCAGAGCGAAATGAGATGTTCTAACAGAAAAATAGGCCTGAATTCCCACGTGGGCCATGAGCCTAATCTGAAGGCCTTTCCCAGAGAGGCATTTCAGGCACTTCTAGAGCAGCAGGAGCGCTGGGGAATGCAGGTGTCAACCTCCCCCAGGGCCTTCTCTGAGGAGTAAGTACCTGCTTTAGTACTAAGCTTAGGGGTTCATAAATAGTCATTCTGCATAAGGTCTTCAGGTTCAAGTCTGTAATCCAGCTGGGATTCTGTGTGTGCTGCATCTCTGCATCAAAAGAACATGCTTCTAGAAGCAGAATGCCAGGAGAGAGGCGGTTGGGCAGTTGGGGGTGGGGGGTGCTGCGCAGACAGGGGTGCCCAAGGGAGGCACAATATAGTCATTCTGCAGCAGGTCTAGTCATTCTGCATAAGAATTAGAATGCTTCTGTCAATGCATAATAGTTTACATGCAGGACATAAACAAAGTGACTGAAGGACAAAGTCGAATAGTAAACCAAGCCACTCCCTGTCAATCCTTACCTGAGAGGGTCTTCATGAAGACTTCCGGGGATGGAGAAGGACACAGTAAATGCTGATTTATTTTACCTCTTCCTTCCTCAAGAAACAGGAACTGGTGTTAAGATGTCAGGTGTCAAGCCCCAAACTCCTCTTCTGGTCTGTATTTAAGCTGTATAATAAAACTGGGATCAGGCAATCAGCCGTGAGCAGACAGACCCAGGAGTATTCCCAGTGCCCCACATCTTTGAGCTCCAGTGAGATCCTGTTCTTAGTCACTAGATTAGCAGAGGAGCTGAAAGACTGAAATTCCGTGTTTTAAGGCAACTTGGGCTTCAAACAGTCACTTATTGCTAAAGTCGTATTTCTCTGTGTTAATTTATGATCCTTAACTCAAATCCGGAGTTTGGAGCTCATTTTGATAACTCCTCATTAGTCTGCATAGACTAGAGTCTGCTCACAGTCAGTGATGACAATGGAGGAAACAAAGTCCCTAGCCCAGAGGAGGGACTGCTCCCCATATTTGGGGAAATGCCCCTGGGAAGCATCGGCGAGGTGCACTTTGGCCTCTGTGGCTTTGCCTTCTGCTCCTGGAATTGCACCCTGGGGGCCTCCATATGCAGACCCAGAGTCCGTGGGTGACCACAACTCCCCCCTTCTGGGTCATCGTCCGGACACACGTTGCGATATGCTTCCTGCCCTCCTTTCCAGCATAAGCGCTGCGATCACAAGTGGCAGAACCAGTTCTCAGGTCCAGACCCTAGACCTTGCCCTCCTTGGCCTTAGGCTTCCCCTAGTCCTGGTGGAACCTGCAAGCCTGGCGGATGCGAGGTTAGCACCCGGCTGGGTGGGCTTGGGCCTGTCTCAAACGGCTCATGGCGCACGCGGGTTCCGCCTCCTTGGAGCCTGCAGGCTTGCGGCCGGCAGCCCGGCATCTCCTGCCTCCCTCGGGCGCCCTCTCTGAGCAGCAGCTCCCCTCCCCCTCCCCCGCCAACCACCCAACAGTCGCACTGCCTGCTTTCTGCTTCTAGAAGCGTGTTCTTTTGATGCACACATGCAGCACACACAGAAGCTCAGTTGGATTACAGACTTGAACCTGAAACGCACAACTTTAAAACTACTAGACTGGCGGGGGGCAGGGGTATTGGCAGTGAAAAAAGGAAAAAAAAAATAAGAAAGAGAACAATTACAAAAAAAGTATTAGAAGACTATATCCTCACATTATGGACTCAAGAAGGTTGTGGATAAACAACTGCGCAGATAGCATACTGTTGTCTCTTTGCAAATAAGTCTTAAATGAGGGAATTTGGTACCGGGAAGAGTTGCAGAGCCTGACTTTGGGGAAATCTGGGATTGATGAATTGCCTTCCATGAGGCTACAAGCCCTGATAATCAATATTTGAAGATGAGATTCGAGCAACCTAGAACATGCATCAGAATTTTTTCTGAGTAAATTAGCACCAGAAGATGCCTTTAACCACTAAATAAAATGGGTCAGTAGTTCAAGATCTCCCTACAAAGAAAACGGCAGACCTAGATCGTTTCCAGTCAGGTTCCAGCAAACATGCAAGAAACAGTCATTTTAATCTTGTACATAGTCAACAGAGATTAGAAAACCATGAGATACTCCCCTAACTTGATCCTTAAGGCTAGTTTAAAAATGATAACAAATTAGAGAAGGATGGTAGAAGAAGAGTTAGAGGACAAGCACACTCAGTAACTGAGATGCAAAACCCTATGTAAGATGCCAGCAAAGGAAATCCAACAAAGGATAAACCACGTAACATGCCATGATCAAGGCGTTTTATTGTAGGCATACAAATTTGAGTGAACGTTAAAGATTTAGTAATTTCATTCACCACATGCATAGGTGAAAGAAGAGAAGACATATGCTCACCTCAAGAGATGGGGGCAAAGCAGGTTGATAAAATCCAATCACACGGAGAGATAAGGACTAGGAGCAAATATGGAACAGAAAAGGAGTTCCCGAACATGGAAAACTACAACTAGCATGATAGTTCATGGTGACGTGTGGGACATTCTCTTTAAAATTAATAAACAATAAAATAAGGGTGCTTCTATCATTACTTTTATTAAACATTGAACACTGGAAGTGTAAGCTAGTACAAAAAGAGAAAAAGTATAACTGCTATTCATAGATTATAGGACTGTCTCCATTGAAAACTGTAGAAAATACTGGAATTAATAGTAATCATAAATAAAAAATAAATTGAAATTTCAATGCATCACCATCGAGCTGACTCTGTCATAGCTCTTAGGTGAAAGCAAAGGACACTGATAGGGAAAGAGCAGGTTCGGGTGGTCTAGACCAAGGAGGGAAGAAAATTATTCTGCACTGGGCTGAACCTATAAGAACGGGTATGTGTGTTAGTTACCTAGTCCCTCCATAACAAAAAATAACACAACTGGATGGCTTTAAAGAACAGAAATTTATTTTCTCACAGTTTAGCAGGTAGTCGTTCGAATTCAGGGCATGGCTGTAGTGGGAGGTCCTTCCTTGTCTACCTCAGCTTCTAGTAGATGCCAGCAATCATTTGTGTTCCTGGCCTTCTAGAAGCATCTGTCTTCTTTGTCTGTCTTCCTTTTCACCTGTTTGTGTCTGTGTGTATTCTGCTCCTTTTATAACTAAGAAGAGTTAGGCTTAGGACCCACCCTACATTGGTATGACCTCATTCACATAATAAAAGCAGGCCCCCTCTTTCCTAACAAGGTCAGATTTACAGGTACAGGGGTTAGGATTTCCACATACATTTTGGAGGGACACAATTCAATCCCTAACAGTCGATTTACCAGATATTCTGGATTGAGAGTACTCGCATGAACAGCTCAGAGTGGTTCCAATTCTTTGCTACATTCGTTGGCTGAAACTTGTCTCAATGGTCACCCAAAGGAACGCTGGAGCAATTTATTGTGTAGGACCTGGCCAACCATTCCTAATCACATCCATTGTGTGGAAAAACACACAATCCCATCACCGAAGCCTTGAGAAATTCATGGATAAGAAAAGAATAGTGGCTGGAACAAAGAATTGTTTCATAGCCTAGATAACATGGTGTAGGTGTTAGATATTCACATGGAGATGTCAGGTAATAAAACTTCACCCCACACGGGGATGTCAAGGATAATACCAACAGCTAATGTTCATTGAGTACCTACACTGGTGCCAGGCACTCCTGTGCTTTTCCTTTCATGTTTGCTTTTCATGATGGCCATATGAGGAATGTATCATTATAATGCATAAAGAGGTCAATACAGAGAGTTAGGCTGACATTTCAATATATGAGTCTGGACCCAGGAGGAGTTTGAATGGATGGAGGTATAAACCTCAGGTCCTTAGCTACAAATAGACAGCAGTGAACTCACTGAGGCATCCTAGAGGGAGGGTGTCAATAGAGAGAGGAGCAGGCACCAAGCCCAAGGGTACTCGGGTATCTAGAAGCCTGCCAGGTGAACAGCAGCCAACAAGCCTCTCTGAAGTCCAGTGTGGTTCCTGGAGGGTTGTCTGTCCTTGCTCTCAGCTGCATTTCCCCAGTGCTCCTCCCACCTGCACTGGGTTGTCCCCTTCATGAGGACAGGGACAGTGTGTACCTTTCACCACTGTATCTGCATAACATAGACTATTTCTGGCCCATGGAATATACTGACTGAAAGAAAAATAAACAAACGATAAGTACGTAAAATCCTTCGTAGTTGATACCTTGGGATACATTAAGGGGCTTCATGAGTAAGAGGGAGAAAAACTGATCAGGGCTGCTTCTGAGACCATCTCTTAGGCGTAAAGAGTGTTAAACAATAATTAAACAAAGAGATTTAATGGCAGAGATGTATGTTAAAAAGATGTAAGTATAGGTTGAAGATTACTAGAAACATGCACATTTATTATTGCAACTATAGTCAAATCGTTAAAAAACATATACTACATGCACACAGAATATTATAAAGTAATTTAATGCCCTCATTAAAAAAAAACAAAAAAAATTTATCATGAGAAAAGACTAATGATGAACGAAAATATCAGGATATAATATCTGTGTTAATATACATAAATGTGTGTGCTAATACACACATAAAACCAGTTGCCACTGAGTCAGTTCTGATTCATGATGACACCAGTGTGCCAGAGTAGAACTGTACTCCATAGGGGTTTCAGTGTTTGGGTTTTCGGAAGTAGGCTGCCAGACCTCTCTTTCACAGCAATTCTGGGTGGACCTGAACTCCAACTTTCTGTCAGCAGCTCAAGATATTAACCATTTGCATCAACCAGAGACTCTAATACACATACATGCCAATGTAAGTAAGATAACAGACATATCGGAACGTTAATAATTTATTCTATGCATTACGTATGTTTTCTTGTTATTTATTGCATACTTTCCCATTGCTTCCAAGTTTTTGAGGAATAGAATGTACTTCTGGAAAAATTCATGAGAGATTTTTAAGTAATGAAATAATTAACAGAAACAGAATGAGTAAATCTGTGGCAAGGCAGCCCATGAACCCAAGATTACAGTAACACTGGTATGAAAAGGAGAATTGTGGAGTCCTGAAGCTCAGTGGTCCCATGCATGCATCAGGAAAGAGGGAAGAGCAAATAAACAAGGAGAAAATACAGTGAGCCAGAGGAGTGGGAGCCCTCTGTTGTGGGCACAGTTTTCTCATGAAACTTTAGATGGACACAATGGGTGGGATTATCCACTTCCATCACACAAACATTTTTATTACCCTTGATTTTAACGGAACTATGTTATAAAAACAAATGATAAAATAAAGTATAATAAAAGAATAAATCTCATAGTGGACTACTATCATTTTCCCCGGCCACTGAGGAGGGCAGGAGACACACACGGGAAAGAAGATGGAGCAGTGTGAAGAATCATGCTTAGTGAGGAGGGGAGTGTTTCTGAGACAGGCCTTACCTGCTACCACCTAGGGAAGTAGGCAGCCGTGCACAACCAACTGGAAGAAATGGCACATTATTTCTGAGACCTACTCCAGCTCATAACAAATTATGGATAACATGGGAAAGAATGAGATTTCCAGGACACTTAATTGTTCTCATGAGAAACCTGTACATAGAAAAAGAGGCAGTCATCTAAATAGAACAAGGAATACTGCATGGTTTAAAGTCAAGAAAGGTATGCGTCTCCATTGTATCCTTTCACCATACCTATTCGACCTGTATGCTGAGCAAATAATCCGAGAAGCTGGACTGTCTGAAGAAGAATAAGGCGTCAGGATTGGAGGAAGACTCATTAATAACCTGAGATATGCAGATGATACAATCTCGCTTGTTGAAAGTGAAGAGGCCTTAAAGCATTTACTGAAGAAAATCAAAGACTACAGACCAACAGCCTAACAACAGGACCAATAAGCAACATCATGACAATGGAGAAAATGTTGACATCACTAAGGGCTTCATTTTACTTGGATCCACAATAAACACCCATGGAAGCAGCAGTCAAGAAATCAAACGACACATTGCATTGGGCAAATCTGCTGCCAGAGGCCTCTTAAAGTGTTCAAACGCACAGATGTCACCTTGAAAACTAATGTGCACCTGACTCAAGCCATGGTGCTTTCAGTCGCCTCATACGCACATGAAAGGTGGGCAATGAATAAGGAAGACTAAAGAAAAATTGAAGGCACTGAATTACGGTATTTGCAAAGAATATTGAATATACCACGGACCGCCAAAAGAATGAACAAATCTGTCTTGAAAGAAGTACAGCCAGAATATTCCTTAGAAGCAAGAATGACGAGGCTTCATCTCACATATTTTGGACACGTTGTCAGGAAAGATCGGTCCCTGGAGAAGAAAGTCATACTTGGTAACAAGTGGCCACAACAATCGGCTCAAACATAACAACGACTGTGACGGCGACGATAGGTAGTTTAACATACATTTAGACCCATACGAATTAAAATTTAAACAATTATTTCATGCCTTTTTGTAGCGGTCAGAATATACAATTAAAATAAATGTAAACAATTAATAGAAAAAATCTCTGAAAATAAAATTTAATTTTTTTAAGTCACTGCTCCATAGCCCAAATCTAAATGGCTTGATATAAAGCACTGGTTTTTGTGATTCACAAAAAGCAGGTGCCAATTCCTGAACAAGAACTGAAGTGACAGGAGAAACTCCCCATGCTGTTAGAGCCCTGAGTATGGGCCCTAATCCAATAATCTGTCCTCATTAATTCCTTTTCATTTCATCTCTGTGAAAGAGGGGAGGGAGAAGGTGAGAGAGGGTTACATGTGCCTATTCTGTTCTTTAGCATGTAGTTAACTGCCAGGAACATGTATTCATAACAGTCTAAAAAACGTTAAAGTACAAATAAGGAGGAAAACCTCCTAGTATATATATGTATGAGGTAGCACAAAGAGTTAAGTGCTCAGCTACTAACTGAAAGGTTGGCAGTTTAAATCCACTCAGAGTTGCCTTGGAAGAAAGGCCTGGCAATCTACCTCCAAATGGTCACAGCTGTTGAAAACCGTATGGAGGGCAGTCCTACTCTGAAAACTCACGGGGTCCTCAGGAGTGAAAATCTCCTCAACGGCAACTGGATTGGTAATCTATATATGGCATAAATGTTCGGAAAATTAGTTTCTGAACATATACACGGCATACAGAATACACTGCACATTAGTATTATGTGCCAAAACCCACTGTCATCAAGTCGATTCTAACTCATAGTGACCCCAAAGGACAGAGTAAAACTGCCACATAGGGTTTCCAAGGCTGTAAGTCTTCACTGAAGCAGACTGCCACATCTGACTCCTGCAGAGAGGCGGTTGGGTTTGAACCACTGACCTTTCAGTTAGCAGCCAAGTTCTTTAGCCACACAGCCACTAGGGCTCACTGCTGTCATGTACAGTGATTACATAAGCAAATTCTGAAACAAACTGCCTGGGTTTAAATCCTAACTCAATCTATCAGCTGGTTGATCTGGGCACGTTACTTTACCTCTCACTGCCTCAGTTTCCCATTTCTAAAATGGGTCTTATTCAAAAGGTTGTTACGCAGGTTAAATAAAACACACAAGGCACTTAGAAAAAGGCCTTACACACAGAATGAACACAATAAATGTTAGCTTTCACAATTATTAAGGGAATACAAACAGCTTAGTTGAAGAAACTTCCATTGAGAAATAGTTGCGTTCCAAAATTCATGTGTAAAGTCATTTATATCAACTGTTAAAGTTGTATGTTTAGATTCAAGTGATTACTGAGGTGTGTTATGATCTTGAACAGAGTTCAGGGGACTATACAGGCTGACTCTGCATGCCCTTCTCCTGCACATCCATTCCATCTCCCTTGGAGCCCAGACATCATGTTATCAATTAAACCCCTCCCACACTGGTGGTGTACTGTTTAAGAGCTATGGCTGCTAACCAAAAGGTCATCAGTTCAAATCCACCAGGCACTCCTTGGAAAGTCTATGGCACAGTTCTGCTCTGCCCTATTGGGCCGCTATGAGTTGGAATAGACTCAGTGGCAATGGGTTTTTAATGGGTATGAGGTAACTGTTCAGTGCTTAAAGACATACCAAAAGCAACCACGAACACAAAAGTATAGTAAAAAGTTCTTATTTCAGAATAGCAAAACCTTTTTCTAACACAGTGGTGAATTAGGGTGGACTGTGGATCAAGAGGAGGCCTGGTGGCATAGTGGTTAAGAGCTCAGCTGCTAACCAAAAGGTCAGCAGTTCGAATCCACCAACTAGACCTTGGAAACTCTATGAGGTAGTTCTACTCTATGCTATAGGGTCTCTATGAGTTAATATCAACTAGGGTCTCTATGGGTTGGAATCAACTTGATGGTGACAAGTTTGATTTGGTTTGGATTAAATTATGACCCTAAAAAACGTGTGTTTCAACTTGGTTAGGCCATGATTCCCACTATTGCCTAGTTGTCCTTCATTTTGTGATTGTAATTTTACTGTAAGAGGATTAGGGTGGGATTGTAACACCACCCTCACTCAGGTCACCTTTCCCTGTGGTGTGACCTGCACCACCTTTTATCTCGCAAGAGGTAAAAGGAAAGGGAAGCAAGCGGAGAGTTGGGGGCCTCAGACTATCAAGAAAGCAGCACCAGGAGCAGAGCATGTCCTCTGGACCCAGGGTCCCTGCACCTGAGAAGCTCCTTGACCATGGGAAGGCTAAGGACAAGGACCTTCTTCCAGAGCCGAAAGAGAGAGAAAGCTTTCCCCTAGAGCTGATGCCTTGAATTTGGACTATTAGCCTACTTTAATGTGAGGTATTACATTTCTCTTGGTTAAAGCCATCCACTCATGGTATTTCTGTTACGGCAGCACTAGATGATGAAGACAGTGGGTCAAGGTGGAAGGGGTGGATGAAGGACAAAAAAAGAAAAATGGACAACAAGAGAAATATAAGAATTCAGAGAACTGTGAAAATTTAATTCCTGAATATACTTTCTTTCTCCTCCCTATAACTGGAAGGACTTTTCTCATATACAGCATATATAAGTAAATCCTTGCAATATTTAAAACACTTAGATTTTTGTAAAACTCATTCTCTGAAAACTCATGGTGGCCCCATTAATTTGTGGCTTAAAAACAACTCAGAACTAAAAAGAAGCATAAATAAATAAATGAAGGCACTGCTGTCATTTGCGGGTGATGTTCTTTTCCTGTTATCCACAACCCACACACTCGGGAGTTAATTTTCCAGGGTCAGTGTTCATAGACCATCCTCTTTCTCGCACCACCACCCCACCACCCTTAATTATTTAGAAAACGCAGTGCCAGTCAGTGCTCCAAATATCAAGTTTTCTCTCCAAAATGCCAACTCGCACTTGGGGAGCAGGCTACATTCTCAGCTATCAGCAATTCCACTAGCCCCTGCAGATAAGGAACATGTCTCCACTGAACTGTTCGTTGTAATTAAAAAAAAAAAAAAAGTAAAAAACTGTTTCTTAAAACCAGAAAAAAAAAAAAAACAGGCATTTCCCTATTACCCACCCACCCCACTCTCCCACACCGAGTGCTCCCCTCACCACACACACACTCAAATATTTCCTACCAAGGGTGTGTCCCAAGCGCGGGGTCTGGCTCCACTCTTCTTTTACACCCCTTGGAGGCCTCTGGAGAAACCATACCTTTGGTTGGCAATTCCCTGAACCCTGCCTATTCAAGCTGGCACTTATTCAAAAAGGCAGGTGAGTCTTCAAGTCAGGTTTTTAAAAGGAGTTTAAGAGGAGCCAGGTGATATGCCTACTCACCCTCAAGTTTCTCAAAGGTAATAATTTCTTGAGATGTTTACAATGTCTCAACTATGGGTTAATTAAATCCCTTAGGATGGTGGTCATAGGAAAATCCTCCATCTCAATGCCCCCCACTTTGAAAAAAAAGAGGGGGAATCTCCAAAATCACAAATTTGAATATCTACATACTTGATTGAACTAAGGAGTAAGTTCCTCATCTGTGTTATTCTTGGTTTGAGCCTGGTGGTGCAGTGGTTAAGAGCTCAGCTGCTAACCAAAAGGTCTGCTGTTTGAATCCAACAGCTGCTCCTTAGAAACCGTATGGGGTAGTTCTACTCCGTCCTAGAGGGTTGCTAAGAGTCAGAATTCACTGGATGGCAATTGGTTTGTTTGTTTTTCAATCTTTGGCTGAAAGGTGGACTTTGTTATCAATTTATTAAATCAACTGGTAATTTGCTGGATATTTCTCATACACGAACTTATGATGTCTTCAAATCCAGCCAATCAGGTTTAGGAAGAGAGAAACTTCTCTACCTTAGCCTCCCTGCCACTCCCAAACCTTTTTCATTGATTTCCATGCCCTGTTTAAGTAACATCATTCATTACTTCTAACTATCTAGGTTATCTGAGCCAATTCATGGCAGTCAATTCCACCTGAGCCCTAGGATACCCTCATTTACATACTCTGCCCTGTTGTTCCTTCACCAATGGCTGACCTCACATCTTCCCTTGAATGTCTACTAGGCATCTCAAACTTTATGTGGTTCAAATAAAATTCTTCGTCCAAGTGTCTTATCTACCTCCCAGTCTTCCTTATCTCAGCAAATGTTCTCACTATCCTCTGGGTTGTTCAGGACAAAAACCTAGAAATCATCCTTGATTTCTCTCCTTTATTCAAATCTTGCATCCAATCCATTGACACATATTCTGGACTCTTGGCACTACCTTAACATAAATCCTGACTCTATCCACTTCTCACTACCTCCACCTTACAGCCACCATCATCTCTTGGTTAAAACTGGACTCCGTGCCACCGATCTTCCCTCTTACAGTCTACATAACAGCATCACCTCAGTGGCTTCTCATGGCAATTAGGAAAAATTCCCAAATCCTTCCCATGGTCTTTCATGATGCGGGGCTTGCCCACCATACTAACCTCATTTCCTAACAGTCTTCCCTCGGTTCACTCCACACTAGCCATGACTTATTTCCTGAGCTTCCTCAAAACATGCCAGAACACTTGGTTATTTAAGGGCCTCAGAAACAACTCTTTCCTTTATTGGCAATATCCTCCCTCCAGAACTTCATACAGCTATTCTCTCCTTTGATATAGGTCAGTTATCTCCTCAAATATCCTGATCCCATAAGCCTTTACTAACTATTAATCTAAAACAGCTCACCCCACTCATTCCCTCACATGCAACTCTGTCTTATTTTCAAAATATTTAGCTGTCCTTGACATTTTTTGTTAATTATTACCTGTAAATGTGTTTTTTGTGGTTGAGAATATATGCAGCAAAACATACACCAACTTAACAGTTTCTACCTGTACAATTTAATGACATCGGTTACATTCAAGTTGTGCAACCATTCTCACCCTCCTTTTCTGAGTAGTTCCTCTGTCATTAGCATAAACCCACTGCTCCTTAAGGTTCCTATCTAATCTTTTCAGTAGCTGTTGTCAATCTGATGCCATATAGACAGTTCTTAAAAGAGCATATGCTCAAGGTAGACCATTTTTATTAGTTAAGTAGCTAATGTTCTGGAGCCCTCGTGGCACAGTGGTTAAGTGATACGGTAGCCAGGCAAAAGAAGAGCAGTTTGAATCCACCACCTGCACCTTGGAAACTCTATGGGGCAGTGCTATTCTGTCCTATAGGGTCTCTGAGTCAGAATCAACTCAACAGCAACAGTATGGTGTTTTCTTTTTTATACTTCAGTTTTAAGATGATTCAAGGGAATGCTTTTGGTGTAATGTTTAAAGATTATCTCACGGCAATAGTTTCAGGAGTTCATTCACCCTCAATGGCTCCAAAAAGTCTAGGGTTCATGAGAATTTGAAATTCTGTTCTGCATTTTCCCCCTTTTGATCAGGGCTTTGCTGTGGACTCTTTGATCAAAATGTTCAGTGACAGTAGCCGGGAACCTTCTGGTTCTTCTGGTCTCATGGCATGCTAGATGTTCTTTTAAAAAACATGAGTGGATGCTGGAGGTTATCAAATACTTATTTTATTACACCTATTAATATAACCACATTTATTTTTCCTGTACATATGGCAAATTATACTGATTCATTTTTGAATGTTAAACTAACCTTGAATTCTTGGGATAGACCCAACTTGGTCATACTATATTCTTCTTTAGAGTATTGCTGGATTTGTTTTGCCTATTTCTTTTTATATTTTGCATCTATGTTCATCAGTGACATTGGCCTGTAATTTTCCCATCTTGTGCTGCTCTTGTCAGGTTTTGGTATCAATATTCATTCTACAAGCTTTATAAAATGAGTTTGGGCATATATTTCATTTCATATTGAAGAATTTGTGAAGTATTTCTTGAATATTTGGCAGAATTTGCAGGAAAAGCCATCTGACATGAAGTTTTCTTTTTGAGAATAGTTTGAGCTCTAATTCAATTCTATTAACAATTGTGGAATTACTTTTGCTTCCTGTTTCTTCTTGAATCGTTGTTATTAACTTACATGGTATGATACGTTTGCCTACTTTACCTAAATTTGCAAATTTATTAGCTAATATGGTTCATAACATTCTCACATTATCTTTAAGTTCTGCAAGATCTGTAGTCATTTTCTTTCTAATTCCTGATATTCGTTATTTATACCTTCATTCTTTTTCACTTGATCAATCTTGCCTAAAGTTTGTCAATTTTACCAGCATTTTCTAAGAATCAACTTTAGTCTTTGTTGATCGTCTGTTGCATGTATCCAATCATTAATAGAAACAAAAATTCCTATGAATGTTTGTTTCTGTTTTTTTCCCAACATTTTGAATGGATGTTTAACTCACTTATTTTTCAAAATTTGTTCTTTCCAATTATATTTTTAAGGCTATAAGTTTCCTATATTATATTGTCTGTACTGCACCAATTTTTATACGCACTATGTTCATAATTGTTCACTTCAAAATATATTCTAATTTTCATTATGATGTCTTTTTTAATGCCTAGTATTTTAAAATATCCAAGCACATGGAGATTTTGTATTTTCTTTTTCTAATATGTTTTTTTTTAATTATGCTGTACTTACACAGTATCCTCTATATTATTGCAGACTCTTGAAATTTGCTGAGACTTGCTTTATAACACAGTATACAGTCAATTTTTATAAACACTATGTATGTGCATGAGATGAATGTATATTCTTTAGTGGTTAGATAATACACACACATACACATATATCAATTTGGTATTTTTATACATGTTAAATCTTCTGTACCCTTGACAATTTATGGACTTCTATGTTTCTGAGGGGTGTGTTAAAAATCTATTATGATGCATGATGTCAAAAGGAGCCCCAGTAGTGCAGTGGTTAAGCACTCAGCTGTTAAACCTTTTGATTTGATCCACCAACTACTCCACAGGAGAAAGATATGACAATTTCCTTCCATAAAGATTACAGCCTTAGAAACCCTTTGGAGAAGTTCTATTCCATCCTATAGTCACTATGAGTCAGAATTGACTCATCAGCACATAAGAAAAAATGTATGATGTAATGGAAACTGAGCAGTACGAAGGTATAAGAATTGGTCCTACCTCCAGGGTCAAAGGATGAAGGACAGAGAAAACAGCAGAGACATCCAAAAGCTTGGAAAAAAGGGGGCTGAGAGGACAATGGTTGGTGGTTTAAGGGCTTTGAAGGGCTACCACATATACTGAGGAATCTGGAGTGCAATATTCTTGCCTAAGGATGAAGACATGCTCATAAAGATCCTGACAAAGCTTTAGGCTTGCACCTCTGGCTGATCTTTGGGCTCCACGGGGGCAGGAAGTGAAGGCTAAGGCAGAGTTTTAGGCGCTTTTGCTTAGCACTGAAAGAACACCCCAGTTCAGAGCCAATCTGCAAAGACTGGGATAATGTTCCTTTTTCTTTTTGGCTACAAGCATTTAAAGAAATCACTGTCAGGTCATGAACTGACTGCTGTCATAACAGAACAGAACTTCAGTGTCCACACATGAGAAGACATACAATCTTTGCAGAAATAGTTTGGAAACATCACTAAGCAAATGGATGACTGGTCCTCAACAATTAAAAAAAAAAAAAAGCAAACCCTAATGACTGGAGGGACTCTGATTTCCAGAGTTACATTATAATATTTAAGATATCCAGTTTTCAACACACTATTTTAAGTCATAAAAGGAAAAAGAAAAGGATGGTTCATTTGTTAAGAAGAAAGAAAGAAGAGAATGAACACAAAGCATCCCTAAGGAAACACAGATATTGGGATTACTAGACAAAGATTTTAAACCAATTGTCTTAAATTTCCTCAAAGAGCTAAAGAAACCATAGACAAAAAAAAAAGGAAACCAAAAGAATGCATGAACAAGTAGAAAATATTAATAAAGAAATATTATACAAAAGAACCAAATAGAAATTATAGAGCTGAAAAGTAGAATAGCTGAAATAAAATTTTCATTAGAGGAGCTCAACAGCAGATTTGAGCAAGAAAGCAGGAAAATGTAAACTTGAAAAAGCACAACTGAAATTGTTCTAACTGAGGAGCATAAAGGAAAAAGAATGAAGAAAATGAACAGAGCCTAAGGGACCTGCGGGACAACATCAAGCATACCAATATACTCATTAAGGAGTCCCAGAAAGGAAAGAAAGATGAAAGGACAGAAAGAATATTTGAAAACGTAATGACTGGAAGGTTCCCAAATGTCATCTAGATATCCAAGAAGCTCAGTAAACTCAAAGGACAATAAATACATAGATATCCACAGAGAGACATAATCAAAATGTCAAGAGACGAAGACAGAAACTTGAAAATAGCAAGAGATAAGTGACCCTAATGTACAAGAAGAGAGTCTCAACAAGTTTAACTGTTGATTTTTCATCAGACACCATTGAGATGAGAAAATAGTGGGATGATGTATTTAAGATACTGGAAAAAAAATACAGAAACAAAACTATGAACCAAGATGTCAATATCTAGCAAAACTATCTTTCAAAAATGAAGGGGAAATTAAGACATGCCCAGATACACAAAACCTGAGGGAGTGTGTTAGCAGCAGAACTGCCTTATGAGAAACGCTACAGGGAATCATTCTGGCTGGCATGGAAGGACACTAGACAGTAACTGGAAGCCATAAAAAGAAACAAAGACTCCGTAAAGGTAACTACTTAGATAAAACAAAGTCAGTAATATTTTTATATCACGCCTCTCTTTTTTTCATATATGATTTAAAGCACGAATGCATAAAAATACTTACACATCTCTCTTAATGGACACACAATGTATAAAGATGCAATTTTTGTACCAGCAACGTAAGTAGGGGAGGTAACTGAGCTGAATACAAGCAGAATTTTCTATACTGTTGAAGCTAAATTTGTATTAATTAAAAGAAGATTGTTATAAATATAAGATATTAATTGTAATCCTCATGCTCACCACTAAGAAGTTAAAAAATATAAGGAAAGGAAACAAGGAGAGGATCAAAATTGTACACTTGAAAAAAAAATCAGTCAAACACAAAAGTGGACAGTAGTGAAGAAAATGAGAAACAAAGTACGTATATGACCTACTATTACAAAGTAGAAGATATAAGTCCTTCCTTATCATTAATCGCTTTAAATATAAATAGATTAAATTCACAATTGGGATCATTAAAGTTGTGTGTCAACTTTGTCGGACCATGATTCTCAGTGCTTTGGCAGTTATGATGTAGTTTAGCAGTCGTAAAACGATGCAATCACTTCCATGATGAGATGTGATATAATGTGATTACCTCCATGATGGGATCTGCTGTGAGTAGCCAATCAGATGTAAAGGAGTTTCCTCAGGGGTGTGGACTGCATCCAATATAGGTGGACTTTCTGGCAAGGCTCTTGAGCTTTTGCTCACTCTGAATCCTGCAGCTGGCTCCTCGTCATCTGATCTCAAATTTTTGGGACTCGAACTCTCAGCTTACCTTCCAATTTTGGGATTCATCAGCCTCCGCAGTCTGTGAGGCACGGCCTGCCAGCTTACCTGCCGATCTTGAGATTTGTCAGCCTTTGCAGCCTGTGAGCCACAGACCTGTTGTATGACCTGCAGATCTTGAGTTCTGCAGTCCCTGCATCTATGTGAGTCAGGAGAAGCCACCAGCCTGACCCATGGACTTGAGACTTACCAGCCTCTATAGCCTTGGGAGCCATTTCCTTGATATAAATCTATTTATATATAAATACATACATATATATATCTCACTGGTTTTGCTTCTCTAGAGAACCCAGCCTAAGATACCAATTAAAAGACAAACACTGGCAGAATGAATAAAAAAATCATTCAATTGCTATCAAGCTGATCTGACTCATGGTGACCCCTCCCCCCATGTGTGTCAGAGTAGTAGTGACACTCAAGTGTGTCAGTTCAACAGCTAATTTTTCAAAAGTAGACCGCCAAGCCTTTCTTCCGAAGTGCCTCTGGGTGGACTCAAACCTCCAACATTTTGGTTAGCAGCTGAATGCATTAACCGTTTGCACCTCCCAAGGACTCTATGTTTATTTCTGTATTACTTGTCTTTATACTATATACATACACAGACACATAGACATCCATGAGTGGTTCATACAGATGCTTTGGACTTCGACTAGCAGGGCTCTATTAATTATTGATAGAAAAGTACTGATACCAATTACAAATGCGTATTTGTCCATGTCCCCTTTCAGATTTATTAGTTTTTGTATTTTGGAGCCCTGTTGTTAAATATGTACACATTTAGGATGGTTGTATCTTTTTGGAGAAGTGAACCTTTATTATGTTATGTCCCTACCTATTCCCAATAATACTCCTTTTTCTGAAGTATAATTTGTCTGATATTAATATAGTACTGCAGTAGAACTGGATAATTTTCAACCATTTCAAGAGGTAGCATAAGATCAAGAACTGATGGTATAAAAGGAAGAAATCAAAGCTGCATTGAAGGCATTGGTGAAAAAACTATCCTCTCTCCACCATCTTCACTAACTCTGACACCAACTGTCCCTCACACAGCACTCCCTACTTCTCTGCTGGGTTCAATAATTCATTGCAACGGCCACACAGAGCTCACAGTCCATATTCATGATTATGGGGTTTATTAGGGAAGTAACAGTTATAACTCAGGCTCAAAGACACTCAGAATACAGTTCTTCTATTGGGACAGCCTCTCCCCTCCTGTGCTCATAGGTGTGCCTCTGCCTGGCCTTGGGCCTCTCTCCAAAGGCACTCAGCTTTCCTTCTCCCTGGGCCATCATCTCCTATAGCCGGGTCCCTGTTGCTTGGTCTCTCCTGCCATGGCATCTTACCGTCTTCAGGGTTACAGCTTCCTCTCTCTATCTCAGTCTCTGCTTCTAGGAGCTTCTCAGTGCAGGGATCTCAAGTCCATAATATATGCTCAGCTCCTGGCTGTTCTTCCTTGATGGGAGTTGAATCCTCCTCTTTGCTCTGGAACTGGTTCTCTTTGAAGGGAAAACTAAACAATCCCCTTGGTGAGCCACAATTACCCTATCACACAGTCCTGCCCAAGTACCAGGGTAGATGTTATAAGACCATGGCTAGAAAGGCCACACGAAGTAAACAATCACATCACAGTACCTTGGACTCATTTTTCGAGTGAAGTATCAAAAATCCCATCAGAACGGATTGATAAAGAACATAATCAATAGCAAGAACATTTTCATAATTATGTTTTCTGTATTTGGAAGAAATCTATAGCACTATTCTTATTTTGCCAATTCACAGGGATCACAGAGATTAGTGGTAGATATCGCAGTACCAGAAAACTCTCTGGTGAAACAGTCTCTGAGCAGTCTTACAAACACGGATATTCCACCAGAGTCAAAAGAATGACGTTACATTAATCATCAAAGAGAACATTTCAAGATCTAGCCTGAAGTACAATGTTGTCACTGATAGGCTAATATCCATACACTTACAAGGAAGACCAGTTTATATGACTATTCAAATTTATGCACCAACCACCAATGCCAAAGACAAAGAAATTGAAGATTTTAAACAACTTCTGCAGCCTGAGATTGATCAAACATGCAATCAAGATGCATTGATAATTACTGGTCATTAGAATGTTAAAGTTGGAAACAAAGAAGGAAAAGTAGTTGGAAAATACAGCATTGCTGATAGAAATGATGCCAGAAATCTCATGAAAGAATTTTGCAAGACCAGTGACTCATCCAACTATTTTTTTTTCACCAACATAAACGGCAGCTATACACGTGGACTTTACCAGATGGAATACACAGGAATCAAACTGACTACATCTGTGGAAAGAGAAGATGGGAAAACTCATATCATCAGTCAGAACAAGGCCAGGGATCGATTGTGAAACAGACTGTCAATTGCTCATATGGGAGTTCAAGTTGAAACTGAAGAAAATTAGAATAAGTCAAAAAGGGCCAAAGTACAACCTTCAGTATATCTCACCTGTATTTAGAGACCACCTCAAGAATACATTTTACATGTTACACACTAACGACTGACGACCACGTGAGTTGGGGAATGACATCAAGGACATCACACATGAAGAAAGCAAGAGGTCCTTTAAAAGACAGGAAAGAAAGAAAAGACCAAACGGATGTCGGAAGAGACTCTGAACCTTGCTCTTGAATGTCGGGTAGCTAAAGTGAAAGGAAGAAATGACGAAGTAATAGAGCTGAACAGAAGATTTCAAAGGGTGGCTTGAGAAGAAAAAGTATTATAATGACATGTGTAAAGATCTGGAGATGGATAACCAAAACGGAAGAACACTCAGCATTTCTCAAGCTGAAAGAACTGAAGAAAAAATTCAACCCTTGAGTTGCAATACTGAAGGTTTCTACGAGTATAATATTAAACGACGCAGGAAGCATCAAAAGAAGATGAAAGTAATACCCACAGTCACTATGCCAAAAAGGATTGGTCGACCTTCAACCATTTCAGGAAGTAGCATATGATCAGAAACCGATGGTACTGAAGGAAGAAGTCCATGCTGCACTGAAGGAATTGGTGAGAAAAAAAAGCCTCCAAGAATTGACGGAATACCAACTGAGATGTTTCACCAAATGGATGCACCACTGGAATCACTCACTTGTCTAATCCCAAGAAATTTGGAATACAGCTACCTGGCCTATGAACTGGAAAGGATCCATATTTACACCTATTGCTAAGAAAGGTGATCCAACCAAATGTGGAAATTGTCAAACAATATCATTAATATCACATGCAAGTAATATTCTGCTAAAAATCATTCAAAAGCAGCTGCAGCAGTACATTGACAGGGAACTGCCAGAAATTTAAGCAGGATTCAGAAGAGGACATGGAAGAAGGGATATCACAGCTGATGTCATATCGATTCTGGCTGAAAGCAGAGAATACCAGAAAGATGTTTAAACCTGTGTTTTATTGACTATGCAAAGGCCTTTGACTGCTTGGATCATAACAAATTATGGATAACATTGCGAAGAGTGGGAATCCCAGAACACTTCATTATGCTGATGAGGAATCTGATCAAGAGGTAGACGTTCAAACAGAAAAAGGTGATACTGCGTGGTTTAAAGTCAGGAAAGGTGTGTGTCAGGGTTGTATCCTTTCACAATACTTATTTAATCTGCAAATAATCTGAGAAGCTGGACTATACAAAGAACACGACATCAGGATTGGAGGAAGACTCATTAACAACCTGCATTTTGCAGATGACACAACCCTGCTTGCTAAAAGATAAGAGGACTTGAAGCACTTACTGATGAAGATCAAAGACCGCGGCCTTCAGTAGAGATTGCACTTCAACATAAAGAAAACAAAAATCCTCACAACTGGATCAATGAGCAGCATCATGATTAACGGAGAAAAGATAGAAGTTGTCAAGGATTTCATTTTATTTGGATCCACAATCGACACCCATGGAAACAGCAGTTAAGAAATCAAAAGATGCACTGCCATCAGGCAAATCGGTGCAAAAGACCTCCAAAGTGTTGAAAAGCAAAGACATCACCTTGAAAACTAAGATGCAACTGATCCAAGCCAAGGTGTTTTCAGTGGCCTCGTATGTGTGGGAAAGCTGGCCGATGAATAAGGAAGACTCTAGAAGAATTGATGCCTTTTAATTGTGTTGGTGAAGAATTCTGAATATACCATGAACTGCCAAAAGAACGAAAAAATCTATCCTGAAAGAAGTATAACCAGAATGTACCCTAGCCTAGAAGCAAAATGGCTAGACTACATCCTACATACTTTGGACCTGTTTTCAGAAGGAATTAGTCCATGGAGAAGGATATCATGTACTATTTCTTTGGACTATCTAAGACCTGAAGAACAAAATCTCATGGTCCAAATTAACGTTTTTACTTACTAATTTTCAAATGTAGCCCTGGTGGAAGAGTGGTTAAAAGCCTGGCTGAAACTAAAAGGTTTCAACCAGCCTCTCCTTAGAAACCCTACTGTGCAGTTCTATTCTGTCCAATAGGGTCACTGTTAGTTAAAATTTAATCCACAGCAATGAGTTATTTAATTTTCAAATATAAATTTTTTTGTGTTAATGTCTAAATTCTAAAGTAAATTTCATTTTATAAACTTCTGGTTTTATAAATTTATTTTCTATTATTCAAATTTATTGTTATGGCAGAATCAAATTTAAAAAGTGACATAATTTTCAATCCAGGCAAAATGAAACGGCAATAACTAAGTGCAGTGCAAAAATGGAAGCCTGCAGAAGATAAAAAGAAAATGATCTGTGAATCCCTAAAGACTATTCCAAAATTCGTTTTTAGAATGTAATAAATCAGCAGAGACTTCTTCCATTAAAGGTACGTGCTTAATGGGTGGGAATCATCCTACTAGTACCACTAGTGCTGAAATTAACGATGGCAATACAAATATAACAGAATTTGTTCCAAATTCTGCATCAATTTCTTGCTGTAGTAAAAAAAAAAAAGAAATTAGTAATGATCTAGAAAGTGAAACTAAGAATATTAAATTGTCACATCTGCAGACCCCATAAATAACAGAAATGCAGATCCTGCCTTGTGGAATAATTTTCTTCTAATGAAGTAAATTACTGGATCAAAAGAGGCCCAAGTGATTGTCAACATCACAGTTGTCCACTTGTAAATTCGTGTTGAAAATTCCTGGACGGTAAACAAAGTTCTGCAGCCAGAATTTTTTCTAGAGTGCAAAGTTAATGATGAAAATTATAAGAGGGAGTGGCTACTGCAATCTCCATCAGTCAGCTCTGTGTACTGCTTTGTTTGCAAACCTACTAACCAAACAAACAAACCCGTCATCCTCATTTAATTCTCGAATTGTTACAGATGAATTTAGCAATTGGTGCAAATTGAATAGGATCGGTAAACATGAAAATAGTTCAATTCACAGAGATTATGTTATCATATTTAAACCAAACACATTGTTCTGGCTTAATTTATGAACTGGAATCACAAATTAATGAACATCAGTATTGAAAAGCCATTTTGTAATGTGTCGTTGTTGTCATAACAATCACTGAAAGTGGACTATCTTTGTGAAAAAGAAATGAAGTCTTTGGGTCCCCACGAAATGGAAAATTTTAAAGTTGGCTTCAACTTGCTGCTCATTTGATCTATTTTTAGCAAGTCACATCTCAAAACACGGTAACACAGGAAAGGGCAATCCATCCCATAATTCTAAAATAATGTGTAAAAAATTTATAATCTTGATAAGTGATGAAGTTCAATCAACTACTGTCAGTGAAATAAGTATAGCTCGATATTTGATTTTGTCTGTGGATTCCACTTCTGAGCCTTCTCATACAGGCCAGCTAAGGATTGTTTAAAGATCCGTATCTCCAACAGATAGAAAACCTGTGTGGTGATTTATCACATTTGCTAGCTTAAAAAATCTAAAAAATCATACTGGTAAAGACATTGCAAAGCAAGTGTTTCACTAATTATGTGAAGTTTGCAAAATTGATTTTTCTAAGTGCAGAGACCAATCCTATGACAATGCTGCCATTACGTCACTGCATTACAAAGGCATACAACAGAAAATTCTGGAATGAAATTAATATGCCCTTTTCATACCAAGGTGCTGCACATTCACTTAATTTTGTAGGATGTATCACAATAGATTTTTTTTGTCCAAAAGCAATTGATGTTTTTTCTAATATTCAGTTACATTACAAATTTTTTGCCACCTCTACTCACTGATGAGCTGTTCTTAAAACACATTCAGGCAATGATTTAGCATTAAAATGTCTAATACACATTGGGAAGCACATGCTATAGCAACAAGTACAATTCTAGGCGCCACACAGAATATTGCTGAAGACCAGATACAGAAAGGAAACTCCAAAACAGAAGCTAATATCATCGCTGCCTTAGTCACCTAGTGCTGCCACAACAGATACCATAAGTGGATGGCTTTAACAAAGAGAAATTTATTTTCTCACAGTCTAGTAGGTTACAAGTCCAAATTCAAGACATCAGCTCCAGGGGAAGGTTTTCTCTCTCTGTTGATTCTGGAAGAAGGTCCTTGTCCTCCATCTTCCCATGGTCAAGGAGCTTCTCAGGCGCAGGGACCCCGGGTCCAAAGGACATGCTCTACTCTTGGTAGTATGAGGTCCCCAACTCTCTATCCTTTCATCTCCTGGGAGATAAAAGGTGGTGCAGGCCACGCCCTAGGGAAACTCCCTGTATCTCAAATCAGGGAGGTGTTAAAATCCCACCCTAATCCTCTCAACATAAAATTACCATCACAAAATGGAGGACAACCTCACATGGCCTATCCAAGTTGATACACACATTTTGGGGGGACATAATTCAATCCATGACATTCTACCCTTTGGCCCCACCAAAATCACATTCTTGCAAATGGAAAACATATTCATCCCATCACAAACCAAAACCAAACCCACTGCCGTCCAGTCGATTCTGACTCATAGCGACCCTATAGGACAGAGTAGAACTTCCCCATAGAGTTTCCAAGGAGCGCCTGGCAGATTCGAACTGCCAACCTTTCAGTTAGCAGCTGTAGCACTTAACCACTACGCCACCAGGGTTTCCTCATCCCATCATAGCATTGAAAAAGTCTTAAATCAAGTCCAAGTCCAAAATTCAAAAACCCCTCTTCATCTGTGAAATCTAGGACACAAGTTATCTGCTTCCAAAGGTACAATGGCATAAAAGGAACAAGCTAGACATTTCCATTACAAACTGAAGAACTTGAGGGAAAGAAGGCATAACATGCACCAAGCGAGTCAGGAGAACACATCGCATTAGCCCTCAAAGACATTGCAAACCAAGTGTTTCACTAATTAGATGAAGCTTGCAAAATTGATTTTTCTAAGTGCAGAGACCAATCCTATGACAATGCTGAGAAATGTCACTGCATTATAAAGGCATGCAACAGAAAATTCTGGAATGTAATGAATATGCCATTTTCATACCAAGGTGCTGCATATTCACTTAATTTTGTAGGATGTATCACAATGGATTTTTGTCCAAAAAATGATTTTTTTCTTCTATTCAGATATTTTACAAATTTTTTGCCATCTCTATTCACCGATGAGCTGTTCATAGGCCATGATCAGCATTAAAATGTCTTTCTAATACCCACTGGGAAGCACATGCTATAGCAACGAATGCAATCCTGGAATCACACGCTCAGATTCTAGGTTCCATAGAGAATATTGCTGAAGACCAGTCACAAAAAGGAGATACCAGAACAGAAGCTTAAAACGTCACCAACAAAATGTAAACACAGCCCATATATTTATGTTTGTTATGTATAATAATATATAGCATCATTTTCATTTGATGAGTCAATTCTCCAAGATTCAGAAATAAATTTATAGACATGCATAGATCTCTACCAGCTATTAACAAGATATTTACATAAGAGAATATTTTGAAAACACAATAAAACAAATACTGCCAAATACTGATTATCAAGCAGTTCCTTGTTGCAGAAGCATTAAAAGAAACAAGTAAATGACAGAAATGCTCCAGAAGTATTGAGTGCCAGGGATCAATTTCACACAACCATCCTCACTGACACACTTGAATCTTGCATGAAATGAAGGGTGAAGATGTATGAAGTTCCTTCTGATATTTTTTTCCTTCTTAATGTGAATATAACTGATGAAGAATTCCTGAAGGTACCCAATAAACCAGCACAGGCTTATCCTGACGAGGAAACCCTGGTGGCACAGTGGGTAAGTGCTACGACTGCTAACCAAGAGGACGGCAGTTCAAATCCACCAGGTGCCCCTTGGAAACTCTATCGGGCAGTTCTACTCTGTCCTATAGGGGCAGGATGAGTCAGAATCGACTCGACAGCAGTGGGTTTCGTTTTTATCCTGATGACTTAAGATAAACCTTCATGGAGAAGTGCTACAATTTCATTCTCACATTAGAATTAAGTTTAGAGATTGAAGACAAATTTTACTTATGTAGGCGTGTAAACCAAAAAACCAAACCCATTGCTGGTGAATTGATTTCAGCACATAGCAACGCTATAGGACAGAGTAGAATTGCCCCCATAGGGTTTCCATGGAGCAGCTAATGTATTCGAACTGCCAAGCTTTTGGTTAGCAGCTGAGTTCTTAACCACTGCACCACCAGTGCTCCAAATATACTCTGGCCCAGTAGTTCAAATGCAACACCCGCTCCTTGAAAACCCTATGAGGCAGTTCTACTCTGACCTATAGGGTCATTATGCATCAGAATGGACTCCAACCCAGCAGGTTTGTTCTGCCTACTGCCTCATCCCTATTTCATTTTCTCAGAGATAAGTTTCTGTGATAGTGTCAGATTCAGGAATGTGATGAAAAATGTCTCTTGTAGGGGTGGGGCCAAGATGGCAGAATAGTCAGATGCTTTGTGTAGCCCCTCTTATAACAAAGACCCAGAGAAGTAAATCGATTATATATGACAATCTAGGAGCCCTGAACATCAAAGGTGAAGTCACAGAATTGGACTTAGTGGCAGGGGGAGGGGGATGTGGTTCAGAAGCAGTGAGAGGTTGACAGATCTGACCCGGCAGAAACCAGCACCCTGCAGGCTGGATCGGATGGCATGTGCGGTGACGCAAGCAGTGACGCTCGGGACATGTTTTTCACATCAGAAGAGACCGAGTGGTAGAAAGTCTACACAAGCCTCCAGAACCAGTGAAAAGCAGTGCCAAGTTGGCAAAAGATAAGTACATGCATTTAAAATGCCACACAAATCAAAAATCATCCCCTTTGGGAAGAACATCTCTCCCATTTACCTGCTTCCTCCCTCTCTGTTTTTAGTCTTAGACCAGCTTCGGCTATTTCTGGGTCCTCTGGGCCAGAAGTAGGAACTATCACATGCCCTGGAGCAGGAACAAACAACAAAAAATAATCTGCCAGCTTCCCTAAGCTAGGAACTCAGGGAAGGCACAGACATAAGGGGTCCAAGGACTCTGAATGCCTTTCACCCTTGCATAGACCTGTGTGGGCCCATTTCAACAGCGTAGGCCCTCATTAGCACACTACAATTTTATTTTCAACTGTATCAGCTATAAAGTGGAGTGGCAGGTTCGTGATATTTTACAACGTTCTGCCAATTAAACAGGGTCCTCACCTACCCTCATCAGTGACCTGAGGGTTGGTGGCTCCACCCACGTCACCTAGCCACCCAATTCAGGAGTCCAAGAATAAGTGGTGAATCCCAGTACTTACAACCAACAGCATTGGGTGCCCATGGTCTGGCTGCAAAACCCACCCACCTATGTGCTCTAGGGAACAGGGACATGCTTTCCTCCCAGACACTCAGGGGCAGTCATTCCCCCCACAGTAGCCAGACACCTGTACCTACACCAATCAACCCTGTCTATGCAGGACTGTAGGTGAGAGCCTAAACCACACACTTGGTGACCGACTACATGGACAACTGAGCTGAATCCATACAAGAAAAGTAAAAGGGCTCCTAGGCTCACATACCTATTAACAGCTCTGATCACCTGGTGACAGGATGTAAGAGCTTCAAGAGTGCCAATAATCAAACTAGCTCAACCAAGCAGCCTATTTGGGCATATTAAAATAAAACAAGAAGCTAGGACACAATACAACAACAACAACAAAAAAAAAACCAAACCCAGTGCCATCAAGTAGGTTCCGACTCAGTAAGCAAACATGAAATAAATGAATATAATAACTTATTGATGGCTCAGAGACAAGTGTAGATATCAAATAACATAAAGAGGCAGACCATGATGGATTCAGGAAGCTCCCAAAACAACAAATCAAGAAATCTTCCAAATGAAGAAAAATTCCAGGAATTACTGGAGGTAGAATTTAAAAGATTAATAGACCAAGCCCTTCAAGAGATCCAGGAGGAGATCAGGCAAAACGAAGAACAAGCCAAGGAACACACAGATAAAACAATAGAGGAACTTAAGAAAGTTACACAAGACTATAATGACAAATGTAACAGGCTGCAAAAATCCATAGAAAGACAGCAAGCAAATCCAAAAGAGTAACAATAAAATTTCAGAATTAGACAACCCAATAGAAAATGAGAGGAGCAGAATTGAGGCACTGGAAGTCAGAATTAGTGAGACTGAAGATAAAGCTCTTGACGCCAACTTATTTGAGGAAAAATCAGATAAAGTAATTTTTTAAAATTGAAGAAACGCTAAGAATTATGAGGGACTCTATCAAGAGTGATTGGAACACCAGAATCGGGGTGGGGGGTGGAGGATAACAGAAAACACAGTGAGAATTGTTGAAGACTTCCTGGCTAAAATCTTCACTGATCTTGTGAAAGATAAGAAGATATCTACCCAAGATGCTTACTGAACCCCACGCAAGGTAGATGCCAAGATAAAGTCACCAGGACATATTATAATCTTGCTTGTCAAAACCAAATATAAAGAGAGAATTTTAAGAGTAGCTAGGGATAAACAAAAAGTCACCTATAAAGAAGCGTCAGTAAGACTAAGCTCGGACTACTCAGCAGAAACCATGCAGGCAAGAAGCACATATACAAAGCCCTGAAGGAAAAAAAAAAAAAAAAAATTGCCTGCCAAGAACTATATATCCAGCAAAACTGTGTCTCAAATATGACGGTGAAATTAGGACACTTCCAGATAAGCAGAAGTTTAGGGAATTTTTAAAAACCTAACCAATATGACAAGAAATAATAAAGGGAGTTCTCCAGTTAGAAAATCAATGACATCAGCTAACAACCCAAGACTAGAACACGGGACAGAACAACCAGATAGCAACCCACGTAGAGATGTCACAAATAAATCAAAGCTAAAACACTGAAAATGTAGAAACAGAGACATCGATCTGTAAAAGATGACAACATTAAGACAAAAAAGAGGGACTAAATAATGTAGTCATAGATCTTTCATATGGAGAGGAAGTCAAGACGATATAAAGAAATAAAAGATTGGTTTAAATTTAGAAAAACAGAGGTAAATGTTAAGGTAACCCAAAGGAAACTAACAATCCTACACATTAAAATAAAAAAAAAAAACAAGGAAAACATAAATTTTCGGCAAATACAAAAGCAACAACAAGGAAAAAGATGAAAGACTAAAAAGAAAAACGATTCAGCACAGAAAAAATTAATTAGCAGTAAATACAAAGGCAACAAAAATGAAGAGGATGGAAAGAAAATGCACAAAGAACAACGACTCAACAGAGAAAATTAAGTGGAATAAGGAAAATGTCAAAAAGACATACAGAAAAAAGACGAAAATGACAGCACTAAACTCATAACTATGAATAATTACGATAAATGTAAATGGTTTAATTGCACCAATAAGGAGACAGAGAGTAGCAGAATGGATTAAAAACCATGATCCGTCTGTATGCAGACTGCAAGAGACACACCATAGACTCAAAGACATAAACAAACTAAATCTCAAAGAATGAAAATATATATATATATATATCAAGCAGACAACAATAAAAAATAAGAGTGGCAATATTAATCTCTGATAAAACAGGCTTTAAAGTAAAATCCGCCACAAAGGAAAAGGAAATACACTATATAATGATTAAAGGGTCAATATACCAGGAAGACAAAATCATAATAAATACTTACATACCCAATGACAGTGCTCCAAAACACATAAAACAAACTCAAACAGCATTGAAAAGAGAAATAGCTCCACAATAATAGTCGAAGACTTCAACATACCACTTCTGATGACAGACAGGATATCCATAAACAAGCTCAATAAAGACACGGAAGATCTAAATACCACAATCAGCCAACTTGGTCTCATAGACTTAAACACAACACTTCACCCAACGGTAGTCAAGGAAACTTTCTTTTCTAACGCTCATGGAGCATTCTTGAGAATAGACCACGTATTAGGCCACAAAGCAAGCATTAACAGAATCCAAGACATCAAAATATTACACAGCATGTTTCCTGACCATAAAGCCATAAAAGTCAAAATGCTGTCGTTCTCATACATTTTAATTTCTTACATATTTTAGACCCAATAAAGTCTATTCTTATTATGTTATGCAGTCAGTAATCCTCTATTTTTACCCATTTCATTAACTTTCATTCCTTCTTGCATCTTAAGCCTTTCACCTTATTTTCTTTCTGCTTGAAGAATACCTTTGGAATTTTCTTTAATGTGGGCATGCTGATGTTAACTTATCTAGGTTTTGTTTGTCTGAAAACAAAGGTCTTTGCTCATTCATGAAGGATGTTTTTCCTCAGCATAGAGTTCTGGGTTGCCATGGATTTTCTCTCTGTAATTTAAATATATCATCTCATTGTCTTAGGGTTTTTACTATTTCTGTAGAGAAGTCATCGGTCAGTTTTTTTGTTTGTCCTTTAAAGATAATCTCTTCCATTCTTTAGTAGTGTTCAATTATTTGCTTTTTGTGGGGTTTTTTGTCTTTAGCTTCAGCAGTCCTACTATGAATTTCTTTGTATTTACCCTACATGGGTCTTATAAGGAAACCCTGGTGGCGTAGTGATTAAGCGTTATGGCTGCTAAGCAAAAGGTCAGCAGTTCGAATCCACCAGGCGCTCCTTGGAAACTCTACGGGGCAGTTCTACTCTGTCCTATAGGGTCGCTTTGAGTCGGAATCAACTCGACGGCAGTGGCTTGGTTCCTTTTTTTTTTTTTTTTTTTGGTTTGGGTTTTGTAAGTCTTCTAGAATCTGTAACTTGATATCTTTAATCATTTGAGGAAACTTCTCAGCCATAATCTCAGTTTTTCTGCCTCATTCTTTTTCTTCCTTCTTAAAGTATCTTATGCTGGATATTTTCATTGTATTCTCTGTATCTTATTTGTTTTTATATTATATATATTTTTCCTTTTGTCTATGCCTCTATTTTCTTCCAACATGTCTTCCACTAAATCTCTCTTCAGCATTTGTAATCTGCTGTTATATACATACATTAAGATTTTAACTTCAGCTATAGTTTTCAGTTGACTTTCTAAGTTGATCTGTTTTGTAGTTTCTAGTTTTTTGCCAAATTTCTAAGTCTTGCCTTTATTTCTTTGAACATAATAGAGTTATTTCAGTGTCTTTGTCTGATAGCTCCAATATCTAGTTTTTCTGTGGATCTCATTCTGTTATTTGTTGTTTCTACAGGTTTCACTCTTTTCTTTCTTTTTTAAAAAAATTGTTGATTATATTAGAGAGGCGAGGCCAAGATGGCAGAGTAGTGAGACGCTGCCAGTGATCCCTCTTAGAAAAAAGACCCGAAAAAACAAGTGAAGCAATTATATTTATGACAAGCTAGGAGCCCTGAACATCAAAGGCAAAGTTAGAAAACGGACTCAACGGCAGGGGGAGGGAGAGACTATTCAGAAGTGGAGAGGAGTTACTGGACCTGAATAGCCAGGAACCCTCAGGCACCGTTCCCTGGAGCGAGTGCAGTGGGGCTGGCAGTAGCGTTCCAGAGGCGCTTCACTCAGGGAAAGACAGCAAGTTGCACAGACTACTCACACCTCCAGAACAAGAGAAGAATGGCACTCGCAGCAAAAGCTAATTACTTGTGTTTATTTTACCACGCCCCCAACCCCCAAGCTGGCTTCAGTGGCTGTCAATTTCCCTGGGCCTGAGATAGGCCCCGGTACCACTCTGAGCCATTCTTCCGTCCTTGAAGAAGGTATAAGTTCACAACTGGGGGAAAGGTAATCTGCCAGCTCAATTAAGCTGGGGAGCTCAGGACAGAAGTAGCTCTTGTTCAGGCACAAACGGTCCATGGGCTTTGAATACCTTTCACCCCAGCATGGACCTGTGTGGGCCCATTTCAGGAGAATAGGCCCTTGTTGCCAGACTGCAATGGTTTCAGCTGGACAGTGGAAAGATGGGTGTTTGATGTTTGACACTGCTTTGCCTATTAAACGGCGTCTTCACCTACCCACATCAGGGGCCTAAGGACTGCTGGCTCCACCCACAATACCTGGCCACCTGTGACAGAGCTCCAAGGATAAGTAGTACCGCCCAGAACTTACAACCAAAAGCATTGGGTACCCATCGCCCTTCTGCAGAACCCACCCGTGTGCTCTACAGAACAGGGATGTGCTTTCCTCACAGACACTCAGAGGACAGCTGTCAGACCCCTGCCTTGATCAGAGCCTGACCCCCTACTGCAGCCAGATACTTCTGCCTACACCAATAACCCCTGCCCCTCTAAGACTGTAGGACAGAGCCTGTACCTTACACTTTATGACCAACTACCTGGGCACCTGAGTTGAATCCATACAAGAAAAGTAAATGAACTCCTAGGCTCATATACCTGGTAACAGTGCTAGCCATCTGGTGATAGTACATTAGAGCTTCAAAGGTGAAAATAATCAACCTAGTGCACTCAAGCAGCTTATCTGGGTATACCAAAACTAAACAAAGCAAGAAGCTAGGATACAAAAAGCAAGCATAAAATAAACCAATACAATAACTTATAGATGGCTCAGAGACAACAGTCAATATCAAATCACATAAAGAGGCAGACACGGGGGCAGGACCAAGATGGCTGACTAGGTAGAAGCTTCCGCTTATCCCTCTTGAAACAAAGACTCGAAAAAACAAGTGAACTGATTACATAAAGGACAATCTACAAACCCTGACCATCAAACACAGAACTAAGGAGTTGACCTGAGTGACAGGGGAGTGAAAAGCCACACTGCAGCAGCGACCGCTTCCGGAGCCAGTGTCCCACGCCACAGCCTTGAGCCCTCGCAGTTTCCTGGTGCCAGAGTGGTGGGGCTGATTGTGGCTTACTGAGACAGGGAAGCACGGATGTAGGCCTAACCCTCAGGACCAACCTCGGAGGGGACCCAGGCAGCACACGCAGGCTCCACACAGACGTGGCTGGCAGGGAAATGAAAAACCACGGGGAAGCAGCAACTGGTTTTGGAGCCTGGAGTGCAGCACCCCAGAAAGGAAACCTTGGTGCTGGGCGTTGGACTAAGTGTGGGGGAGCTGATTGCAGCTTCCTGAGATGGTGTGAGCATGGACGCAACCCTAACCCTCTGGGACAGTCTCAGCAGGGATACAGCCAGCACACGCAAGCTACACAATGCTCTGGAATCTCAGAAAAAACAGTCCTCACCAAACAACATAAGTAACTTTGTATATTTTGCCAGGCTACTCTCTTCTATATATCTGATTCCACCCCTCATTGCCCCAGCCAGCTTCATTAAGACTGGAATTCCCTGTGCCAGAGAGTGAAGTGCACTGCTCGATTTTTTTTCTTCTTTCTTTTCTAACCCGTTCTCCTGGCCTGAGAAAAGCACCATTTAGCAATCAAAGAAAAAATCCTTCCCTGACTTCCCTAAACTGCAATTAACAATACAGAATCAGCTCCATCCAGGCATTAAGAGACCCATAGTCTTTGGCTTTCACCCTACAGGTAACTAGGTGGCTATTATAATGCAAAGGCAATTCTGATAGACATCTGACCATAATTGTTTTAGCTCAGCAGTGGAAAGGCAAGTTTTGGAGGTCAGATACCTCTCTACCTATTAAACAGAGACCTCACTGGTCCACACCAGTGAAAAGAGGGCTGAGACTCCACCCACACCACCTAGCCACCTGCTAGAGGGATCTGAGAATAGTGATGTCTACCCTAGCATTGGGTGCCTAAGATACAGCTGCAGAGCTCACCCACCAGAGCACTCTAGAGAATAGAGCCACACCTACCTCACTGACACTTGAAGGAAGGCTGTCAGCATCCTGCCCTCCTCGAAATGTGACCCCCTGCCACTAATAGAAACTGGTGCATACAACCATCACCACTACTCCTCTAAGATAATAGGTGAGAGCCTACACCACACACTAGGTGACCAGCTATCAGGACACCTGAGCTGATTCTATTCAAGAATAGTGAATGGACTCATACACTTACATACCTGGGAACAGCTCAGGCAAGCTGGTAACAGGACGTAAGTGATTCAAAAGCTACAGCAATCACGATACCACAATCTAGTAGCCCATCTGGGTGTATTGTAACAAAACAAAACAAGAAGATAAGACTCAGTGAGCAAATATAAAAGAAAATATTACAATAGCTTATAGATGGCTCAGAGACAGCAGTCAACATCAAATCACATGAAGAAGCAGACCATGATTGCTTCTACAAACCCCCAAATCAAAGAATCAAAATCATTCCCGGATGTAGATACATTCCTAGAATTGCCAAATGTAGAATATAAAAAAATTGTATACAGAATGCCTCAAGACATCAGGAATGACCTCACAAATGAAATAAGGCAATCTACAGAAAAAGCCAAGGTATACACGGATAAAGCAGTTGAAGAAATCCAAAAGATTATTCAAGAACATAGTGAAAAAATTAATAAGCTGTAAGAATCCATAGAGAGATAGCATTCAGAAATCCAAAATATTAACAATAAAGTCACAGAATCAGACAACTCAATAGGAAGTCAGAGGAGCAGACTCGAGGAACTGGAATGCAGAGTGGGGGAGCTGGAGGATAAGGCAATTGACACAAATATAGTTGAAGAAAAATCAAATAGAATTTAAAACTATGAAGAAACCCTAAGAATCATGGGGGACTCTATCAAGAATAACTTGCGTGTGATTGGAGTTCCGGAAGAGGGAGGGATAACCGAAAATACACAGAGAATAGTGGAAGATCTGATGGCAGAAAAATTCCCTGGCATCGTGAAAGATGAAAAGGTATCTACCCAAGATGTTCATCGAACCTCATACAAGATAGATCCCAAAAGAAAATCACCAAGACATATCCTCAAACCTGCCAAAACCAAAGATAAAGAGAAAATTTTAAAAGCACCCAGGCATAAACGAAAAGTTACCTACAAAGGAGAATCAATAAGTTTGCACTACTCGGCAGAAACCATGCAGCCAAGAAGGCAATGGGATGACGTATATAGAGCACTCAAAGAGGAAAAACTCTCAGCCAAGAATCATACATCCGGCAAAACTCTAAAACATGAAGGTGAAATTAAGATATTTACAGATAAACACAAGCTTAGAGAATTTGCAAAAAACGAACCAAAACTGCAAGAATTACTAAAGGAAATTCTTTGGTCAGAAAATCAATAATATCAGATACCAACACAAGGTCACAGAACAAAACATCCTGATATCAACTCAGATAGGGAAATCACAAAAACAAAATAAGATTAATTAAAAAAAAATTACTCAAAACAGGGAATCATTGATGTCATTATGTAAAAGATTACAACAGACAAAAAAGAGGGACTAAATACAGGAGACATAGATCTTACATATGTAGAGGAAACCAAGGTGATATAGGGTGAAACAAGTTAGGTTTTTACTTAGTCAAACTGGGGTAAATATTAAGGTAACCACAATGAGGTCTAACAATTCCATACTTCAAAATAAAAACCAAGATAAACATAACGACTCAGCAAAATAAATTCAACTACTATAAAAAGGAGGAACACACATTCTACAAAGAAAAACTCAGCGCAAAAAAGTAAATGGAAAAATGAAATTGTCAAAAACAGGCATCAAAATGACAGCACTAAACTCATAAAAAAAAAAAACTCATACTTATCTAAAATTACACTTAATGTAAATGGACTAAATTCACCAATAAAGAGACAGAAAGTTGCAGACTGGATAAAAAAACACGATCAGTCTGTATGCTGCATAAAAGAGACACACCTTAGACTTAGAGACACAAATAAACTACAACTGAAAGGATGGATAAAAATATATCAAGCAAACAACAATCAAGAAAGAGCAGGAGAGGCAATATTAATTTCCTACAAAATAGACTTTAAAGTTAAATCCACCACAAAGGATAAAGAAGGACACTACATAATGATTAAAGGGACAATTTACCAGGAAGATACAACCATATTAAATATTTATGCACCCAATGACAGGGCCACAACATTAATAAAACAAACGTTAACAGAATTAAAAAGTGAGATAGACACCTCCACAATTATAGTAGGAGACTTCAACACAACACTCTCGGTGAAGGGTAGGAAATGCAGTTAGAAGCTCAATAGAGACACAGAAGATCTAATTGCTACAATTAAACAACTTCACTTCATAGACTTATACACAACACTCCACCCAACAGCTGCAAACTATAATTTCTTTTCTAGTGCACATGAAACATTCTCTAGGATAGATCACATATTAGGTCATAAAACAAGCCTTTGCAGAACCCAAAACATTGAAATATTACAAAACATCTTCTCTGAATGAAAGACCATAAAAGTAAAAATCAATAACAGAAAAACCAGGGAAAAGAAATCAAATGCTTGGAACTGCACAATACCCTGCTCAAAAAAGACTGGGTTATGGAAGACCTTAAGGAGGGAATAAAGAAATTCACAGAATTCAACAAGACTGAAAACACTTCCTATGAAAACCTTTGGGACATGGTGAAAGCAGTGCTCAGAGGTCAATTTATATCAATAAAGGCACACATATTAAAGAAGAGCCAAAATGAAAGAACCGTCCCTACAACTTGAACAAACACAAAGAGAGCAACAAAAGAAACTGTCAGGCACCAGAAGAAAGCAAAAAATAAAAACTACAGCAAAATTAAATGAATTAGAGAATAGAAAAACAATTGAAAGAGTTAACAAGGCCAAAAACTGCTTCTTGGAAAAAATTAACAAATTTGATAAACCACTGGCCAGACTGACTAAAGAAATACAGGAAAAGAAACCAATAACCCGAATAAGAAATGGGACGGGCCATATCACAACAGATCCAACTGAAATTAAAACAATCATATCAAATTACTACAAAAAATTGTACTCTAGCAAATTTGAAAACCTAGAAAAAATGGATGAATTCCTAGAAACACACTGCCTACCTAAACTAACACACACTGAAGTAGAACAACTAAATAGACCGATAACAAAAAAAGAGATTGAAAAGGTAATCAAAACACTCCCAACAAAAAAAAGCTCTGGACCTGACGGCTTCACTGCAAAGTTCTACCAAACTTTCAGGGAAGACTTACCACTACTACTGAAGGTATTTCAAAGCATAGAAAAGGACAGAATACTACCTAACTCCTTCTATGAAGCCAGCATAACCCTGATACCAAAACCAGCTAAAGGCAACACAAAAAAAGAAAATTACAGACCTATATCCCTCATGAACATAGATGCAAAAATCCTCAACAAAATTCGAGCCAGTAGAATTCAACAACATATCAAAAAAATAATCCACCATAACCAAGTAGGATTTATACCAGGTATGCAAGGTTGGTTCAATATTAGAAAAACAATTGATGTAATCCACCACATAAAAAAAAGACAAGAACCACGTAATTTTATCAATTGATGCAGAAAAGGCATTGGACAAAGTCCAACACCCACTCATGATAAAAACTCTCAGCAAAATAGGAATAGAAGGAAAATTCCTCAACATAATAAAGGGTATTGATACAAAGCCAATACCCAGCATCATCCTAAATGGAGAGAGCCTGAAAGCATTTCCCTTGAGAACGGGAAACAGACAAGGATCCCCTTTATCACTGCTCTTATTCAGCATTGTGCTAGAGGTCCTAGCCAGAGCAACTGGGCTAGACAAAGAAATAAAGGGCATCCAGATTGGTAAGGAAGAAATAAAATTATCTCTATTTCCAAAGACATTATCTTATACACAGAAAACCCTGAGGAATCCTCAAGAAAACTAATAGAAGGGTTCAGCAAAGTTTCAGATTACAATACAAACACACAAAATCAGTTGGATTCCTCTATATCAACAAAGAGAACATTGAAGAGGAAATCATCAAATGAATACCATTCACAGCAGCCCCCAAGAAGATAAAATACTTAGGAATAAACCTTACCAAAAATGTAAAAGAGCTATACCAAGAAAACTACAAGGTACTACTGCAAAAAAACCAAAAGGGACCTACGTAATTGGAAAAACATATCTTGCTCGTGGATAGGAAGACAACATTGTAAAATTGTCCATTCTATCAAAAGCCATCTATAGATACAATGCACTTCCGATCCAAATTCCAATGACATTTTTTAAACAGATGGAGAAACAAATCACCAACTTCATATGGAAGGGAAAGAAGTCGCGGATAAGTAAAGCATTACTAAAAAAGAACAAAGTGGGAGGACTCACTCTGCCTGATATTAGAACCAATTATACCGCCACAGTAGTCAAAACAGCCTGATACTGGTACAACAACAGACACGTAGACCAATGGAACAATATTGAGAATCCAGATATAAATCCATCCACATATGAGCAGCTGATATTTGACAAAGGCCCAGTGTCAGTTAATTGGGGAAAAGACAGTCTTTTTAACAAAAGGTGCTGGCGTAACTGTATATCCATCTGCAAAAAATGGAACAGGACCCATACCAGGACCCATACCACACACCATGCACAAAAACTAACTCCAGATGGATCAAAGACCTAAACATAAAATCTAAAACGATAAAGATCATGGAAGAAAAAATAGGGACAACATTAGGAGACCTAATACATGGCATAAACAGAATACAAAACATTACTAAAAATGACGAAGAGAAACCAGATAACTGGGAGCTCCTAAAAATCAAACACCTATGCTCATCTAAAGACTTCACCAAAAGAGTATAAAGACCACCTACAGACTGGGAATAAGTTTTCAGCTAAGACATCTCCCCCTGGCACCTGATCTCTAAAATCTACACGACTCTGCTAAAACTCAACCACAAAAAGACAAACAACCCAATTAAAAAATGGGCAAAGGATATGAACAGGCACTTCACTAAAGAAGACATTCAGGCGGCTAACAGATATATGAGGAAATGCTCTCGATCATTAGCCATTAGAGAAACGCAAATCAAAACTACAATGAGATTCCATCTCACTCCAACGAGGCTGGCATTAATCCAAAACACACAAAATAATAAATGTTGGAGAGGCTGTGGAGAGACTGGAACACTTATACACTGCTGGTGGGAATGTAAAATGGTATACAACCACTTTGGAAATCAATTTGGCGCTTCCTTAAAAAGCTAGAAATAGAACTACCATACAACCCAGCAATCCCACTCCTCAGAATATATCCTAGAGAAATAAGAGCCTTTACACAAATAGATATATGCACATCTATGTTTATTGCAGCACTGTTTACAATAGCAAAAAGATGGAAGCAACCAAGGTGCCCATCAATGGATGAATGGATAAATTATAGTATATTCACACAATGGAATACTACACTTCGATAAAGAACAGTGACGAATCTGTGAAATACTTCATAACATGGAGAAACCTGGAAGGCATTATGCTGAGTGAAATTAGTTGCAAAAGGTCAAATAGTGTATAAGACCACTATTATAAGATCTTGAGAAATAGTTTAAACTGAGAAGAACATATTCCTTTGTTGTTATGAGGGGGGGCGTGAGGGAGGGTAGGAGAGGGGTATTTACTAAAGAGATAGACAAGAGCTACTATGGGTGAATGGAAGGACAACAAGAGATAGACAAGAGCTACTATGGGTGAATGGAAGGACAACACTCAACACAGTGGAGGTCAGCACAACTGGACTAAACCAAAGCAGTTTCCTGAATGAACTGAACGCTTCAAAGGTCAGCAAAGCAGGGGCAGATGTTTGGGAACCATGTTTTCAGGGGACATCTAAGTCAACTGGCATAATAAAATCTATTAAGAAAACATTCTGCATCCCACTTTGAAATGTGGCGTCTGGGGTCTTAAATGCTAACAAGCGGCCATCTCAGATGCATCGATGATTCTCAACCCACCCGGATCAAGGGAGAATGCAGAACACCAAGAACATAAGATAATAACGAGCCCAAGAGACAGAAAGGACTACATGAACTACAGACTACATCATCCTGAGACCAGAAGAGCTAGATAGTGCTGGGCCACAACCAATGACTGCCCTGACAGGGAACATAACAGAGATCCCTTGAGGGAGCAGGAGAACAGTGGGATGCAGACCCCAAATTCTCATAAAAAGACCAGACTTAATGGTCTGACTGAGACTGGAAGGACTCTAGTGATCATGGCCCCCACACCTTCCGTTTACCCACTATGGGAACCATCCCCAAAGCCAGTTCATCAGACATGGATTGGACTAGACAATGGGTTGGAGAGGGATGCTGGTGAGGCGTGAGCTACTTGGTTTGGGTGGACACTTGAGACAATCTTGGCATCTCCTGCCTGGAAGCGAGATGGGTGGGTAGAGGGGCTTAGAAACTGGCAAAATGGTCACGAAAAGAAAGAGTGGAAGGAGGGAGTGGGCTCTCCCATTGGGGGGAAAGTAATTGGGAATATGTAAGAAGTTGTGTATAAGTTTTCATGTGAGAGACTGGCTTGATTTGTAAACTCTCACGTAAAACACAACAAAAATTATTAAAATAAAAAAAAAAGAAGCTGACCCATGATTGCTTCAACAAGCTCTCAGAACAAAGACTCAAGGAATCTTCTGGATGAAGGTGCAATCCTGGAATTACCAGATGCAGAATACAAAAGATTAATATACAGAACTCTCAAAGACATCAGGAAGGAAATGAGGCAAAATGCAGAACAAGCCATGGAACACACAGATAAAGCAGCTGAAGAAATTAAAAAGGTTACTCAAGAACATAATAAAAATTTAATAGGCAGCAAGAAACCATAGAGAGACTGCAATCAGAAATTCAGAAGATAAACAATAAAATTACAGAGTTAGAAAACTCAACTGAAAGTAAGAAGAGCACAATTGAAGAACTGGAAGGCAGAATTACTGAGATTGAAGATAAAACACTTGGGACCAATATATTTGAAAAGAAACCAGATAAAAGAATTTAAAAAATGAAGAAATCCAAAGAATCATGTGGGACTTTATCAAGAGAAATAAGTATGAGTGATTGGAGTACCAGAACAGGGAGGGCTAACAGAAAATACAGAGGGAACTGTTGAAGATTTGTTGGCAAAAAACTTCCCTGATATCATGAAAGATGCTCATCGAATTCCACATACGGTAGATCTCAAAAGAAAGTGACCAAGACATATAATAATCAAACTTGCCAAAATCAAATATAAAGAGAATTTTAAGAGAGGCTAGGGATAAAAGAAGTCACCAACAAAGGAAAGTAAATAATAATAAACTTGGACTACTCAGCAGAAATCATGCTGGCAAGAAGGCAATGGGATGACTTATACAAAATATTGAAGGAAAAAAATTGCCATCCAGGAATCAAACCATAACCCTGGCCCTCTGGCCCTCTGGCCCTATGGCCTTAGCCCTCTAACTCTAGCCCCTAAGCCCTGAGCCCCAAAGCCCCTAAGACCCTAAGCCCTTAGGTCCTAACCACCAAGGCCCTAAACTCTAACCCTAACCCAAACTGTAACCATATACCCTAAACCCTACAATCTAAACACCTACACCCCAAAACACTACACACAAAAACCATACACACTAAACCCTATACTCGAAGCCCCAAACCCTAAACCCAAACCTCAAGCCCCAAAGCCCAAACCCAAAACCTAACCGTAAGCCCTAAACCCTAACACCTAACCCTAAACCCTAACCACCCTAACCTTAACGACCCTAACCCTAACTACTCTAGCCCTAACCCTCAAACCCTAACCCTCTAAGGCTAACCTGAAACCCTAACCCTCTAACTCAACCTCCAACCCTCAAACCCAACCCCAAACACTAAACCTCAAATCCCTAGCCCTAAACCTAAGAATGAGCCTAAGCCTAACCCTAACACAACCCTAAACCCTAAACCATAACACTTAAAACCCTAACACCCTTAGCCCTAACACATTTAACCCTAACATCCTAAATGCCAAAACCCTAAACACTAACACCCTTAACCCCAACCACTAACCCCTAAACCCTAACTTAAAGCCTAAGTCATCTAACCCTCTAACCCTAATACCCTAACTCTAAACCCTAAAACCTAAACCCTAACCCCAGCCCCCAGCCCTAACCCTCACTCTAAGCCTTAAACCCTAAACCCTAAGTCCTAAAACCCTAAACTCTAAGCCCTAAGCCCTAAACCTAACCCTCTAACCCTAAACCCCAAAACCTTACCCCAAACCCATCCCAAACCCCTAAACCTGAACCCCTAAACCCTAGCCCTAACCCGTAACCCTAAACCTCTAAACTATACCTCTAACCCTAACCACAACACCAACCCCAACCTCTGAACCCCGAAACCCTAACCCCCAACCCTAAGCCTCTGAACCCTAAGCCTAAACCCTCTAACCCTAAACCCTAACCTTCACCCCCTCACATCCTCACCTTCTCACTCCCTCACTCTATAATCTTCTCAACCTCTAACCCCCTCACCCTCTAACCCCTCACCCTGACTCCCTCAATCTCTAACCCCCAAACTCTAAACCCCAACCCTCTAACACCCACCCTCTAACCCCAACCCTCTAACCCCAAACCACAAATCCCAAACAAACCCAACCCCAAGCCTAAACCTAAACCCCTAAAACCTAACCCAAACCCTAATGACTAAACCCCAAAACCCTAAACCCCCAAAACCCTAAACCCCAAACTGCAACCCCTAACACCTAACCTGTAACTCCGAACTCTAACCTCAAACCCTAAACCTAACACCTACCCCCATCCCAAAAACCCTAACCAAAAAACCCAGCCCTAAACTCTAACCCCCAAACCCCAACCCCTAACCCCAAACCCTAACGACCCTAACTCTAACAACCCTAACCCTAACATCCCTAACCCCAAACCCTAACCCTTTTTGTTAGCAGCAGTAGCACTTAACCACTAGCCACCAGGGTTTCCATGAGCAGTCACAGGAATAGACATATGCACACCCGTGTTCACTGCAACATTATTCACAGTAGCAAAAAGATGGAAACAACCTAAGTGCTCATCCACAGAGGAACGGATAAACAAACTATGGTACATACACACAGTGGAACACTACACGACAATAAAGACCAATGATGAATCTCCGAAACATCTCACGCCATGGATGAATCTGGAGCGCATCATACTAAGTCAGTCACAAAACGACATATACAGTAAGAGACCACTATCATAAAAACTCATGAAAACATTTACGCACAGGAACAATCCTTGATGTTCACCAGGGAGACGAAGAGCGGGTAGAGAAAAGCTAACTAAACAATAACCAAAAAAACCAAACCCACTGCCGTCGAGTCGATTCCAGCTCATAGCGACCATACAGGACAGATTAGAACTGCCCTATAGAGTTTCCAAGGAGCGCCTGGTGGATTTGAACTGCAGGCCTTTGGTTAGCACCGGTGGCTCTTAACCACTACGCCATCAGGGTTTCCAACCAAACGACAGATATGTGGTAACTCTGGTGAAGGAAGAGACAGTACACAAGACTGGGAAATCAACCTCAGCCTCACCCTAACCCTAACCATAACCCTAAACCTCTTGTGCCCTAGCCTAGTAACCCCAACCCCCAACCACCTAAAACCTATACCCCTAAACCTAACTCCCAAACCTCTAACCCCCCAACCTGAACCCCTAACACCAAACCCTAACCCCTAACCCTAATCCTCTAACCCTTCTGCATCTCTGGGCCTCTCGACTCTCCGTCTATTTTCTTCCTCCAAATCCTACTAACACTCAGTGGAATTTTGAAGTTTCAGCTGTGCTTTGCTTCTTGTTGTCTCCACCGGTCCCATCAAGGCACTGCATCATTTGCTCTGCTTCACTATTCAGTTCCAAAACCATGGCTTAGAATCGCCTGACACTGAACTTCAGCGATTCGGTGCAAGGCCGCGAGAGGGCGCGCGCACCGCCGGTTCCGTTCTGCCCACCAGACCCTCTGAGCATGGGAACCTCCTGGACCTAAGCCGGGACTGACCTGGGTACTGCTCCAGTGGCGATAGCAGAAGCTTTTCTTCCCAAGGGACCCAACGCCCCAGGGCGCTCTCTCAATACTCCCATTAATGCTGTTACTATCCTAACCCACTCCTTCTGCGCGACCTAGTGGGTCCTCGACCAGGCCCAGCCTTCACGACCCGCACCCCCCCGCCGTGGTCACGTAGAGGAACCTGCAGGGCTGCATCCTCCCCGCCCAAGCTCTGCCCCTCCATACCCTGATGCCCTGCAGGCCTCTACTAGGTCCCCGCCCAGAGGAGAGTTGTCGCCCTGCACGGGGTGGGGGGACACGAGTGAACAATCGGAAACCACACCCCAGGCACGAAGCCCACTGCCCATATTGAGATCATGTGAGCAGGGCTGCCCCGCCCACTGGAGCCTGCACGACATCACTCACGTTTGTCAGCTTCTCACCGCCCTCTGGGCTCAGGGTCCCAGAGCAGCCAATCCCCCCGGGGCGGGGGAGGTCGCCCGTCCGCAGGGGCTGGAAGATCGGGTTGGCGCCCATGGCCGGAGCACTTAAAACCCTTATAAACCCTCATAAAAGGCCAGCTCCAGACCTTCAAGTGTCAGCCCGAGAGACACCTAATCTCCTCCAACCTAAAAAAAAAAAAAACACACCCGTTGCCCTCGAGTCAATTCTGACTCATAGCGACCCTATAGGACAGAGTAGAACTGCCCCACAGAGTTTCCAAGGAGCGCCTGGTGGATTCAAACTGCCAACCTTTTGGCTAGCAGCCTTAGCACTTAACCACTACACCACCAGGGTAACCCACGAACCCACTGCCACTAGGGTAGAGGCTCCAAATCCCGCCAGTGTGAGGAACCCTCAAATCCCCTCAGCACCAGAGACCGCGTCCACAGCGACCGGTACACAGCGCTGCACAAATGTTTAAGTTAACAAATGACCTGGTTGCTCAGGACCCCTTCCTGCTACCCCCACCCCGCCACCCAGAGGGGGAGCGGGACCCGGCATCCACACTGTTAACAGACACTGAATCGCTGCATCCACAAGGAGTAGGATCCCCGCGCTGCTCCACAGATTCCCAGGACCCCTTCCTTTCCCGGTGGGGCCGCGCCGACGCCCCAGCCCCGAGAGTAGACCAGCTGGGCGCGGGCGAGGGCGCGGGGTGCCTCAGCCTCCCAGGCACAGCGCCCAAAACAGTAAGGGGCAGCATGGCCTTGGGCGGGGGATCCCTCTCTCCCCGTCCCTGGCACCCTACGGAGTCTGGTGGGGGTGGGAGGAGGAATGGGGGCGAGTGCCCCGCCCTCAGTCTGGAGTCTCACCCGCCCGGGTGAACTCTGGGCCTTGGTTTCCCCCCTGGCACAGGGAGCAGGTGGGGGGCGGGGGGGGCAGGCGCCCATCCCCCAGCTTGGCCCGCAAACCTGCCCCGGGCAGAGTAGGGACCTTGGTGCAGCCCTGGACACGGACTTTCTCCCCAAGCCCTTCAAGCCCCCAGGCCCGAGGGCACTCCGCAGCTGGATCCCGCGGCTGGAACCCCCCCCCGCAAATCCATGGGGATGCAAATTTCGCAGACCAGCTGCGTCTCCCGGGCCAGAGGCTCCCTCTCGCAGCCCCTAGAGTGGCTGCGTCCACCCGGCCCCACGCCGCGTCCGCTCCTGGGGATCACTTGGGACGGGGTACGCTGGAGGGGGCGATGCAAGCTGCTAACCCAACGTCCGGACTCTCCAACCTCTGGAGGCCACGGGATGCTGGGACTGGGACCCGCCCTCCTGGCGCCTTCCCTCCACACCTTCGAGGGGCCAGGCTTGTTCAGTCTGGGAGCGGGCCCCTCCGTCCAGCTGCCGGAGTTTCATACCTTTCAGAAAACACGGCACGGAAAGCAGCACGAACAGCATCCTCTCTAAGGCGCGCCATCCGGCCCGGACCCCTCACCACCCGTCCCAGCGCTTCCGGGAGTAACTGGCTGGACGGCGAGGAACATGGCTGCCGGCCCCCCCCAGCGGCCTGGGTGTGGGGCGGGCGTGGGGGGGTTGGGCCTCCAGAGAGGAGGGCGGGGTCTAGAAGCAAGGACAACGCCAAAGTGTGCGGGGTGAGGAGACGGGAGACGTCAGGAGAGGGCCCTCTCGCGTGCAGAGTTAAGTATTGGAGGTGCAACGGTTAAGTGCTTGGCTAACTGAAAGGTGGGCCGTTGGAACCCACCAGCTCAGGGGTTGAAAAGATCTGGAGATGGGCTCCCATAAAGATTCTAACCAAACAAAATCCAAACCAGTTGCTGTTGAATCAATTCTGACTCATAGTGACCCTATAGGGCAGAGCAGAACTGCCCCACAGGGTTTCTAAGACTATAAGTCTTTACAGAAGCAGACTGCCATGTCTTTCTGCAAAGAACCAACTGGTAGATTCGAACTGTCCACCCTTTGGTTAGCAGCCGAGCTCTTAACCACGGGGCCACCAGGGCTGTGCCATAAAGACTGCAACCTAGGAAACCTTGTGAGGCAGTTCTAAGTTGTCGTACAGGGTTGATATGAGTCAGAATCTCTTGATGGCACACAACCATGATTGTACTAAGAAAAATTCCTCCAAGCAGCTGTCTACATGACCCCTGAAGCACACATGCATGCACGCTATCAAAGCAGTGCGGCCAAAGACAGGAAATTGGAATAGAGACATTATAGAGTGGACAGTGAAAAGTGATTTCTGAGGGGTATGCAGCTCAAGCGGAGGAGGTAGCATACAACTAAATGCCCTTCTCCTTCTATTGTTCAATGGTCTTGAGAAAGAATGTGTCCCAGGAATTAACTGTAGCCCAGGAGAACTTGAAGACAGCAAATACAGAGGACCGGTCAGGATGCTTCTGCAGTGGTCAGGGTGAGGAGTGATGGTGGTAGTGCAGGTGGGAACAGTGGGCAGGCTTGAGGTGTACTTTGGAGCTTGAGCTGCCAAGAATTGCTGGTGGATCAGACGTATGGGATGAGGGGGATGGAGAATCAAAGGTGACTTCTAGAATTCAGGCTACCATGAGCGCATGGTCACCAGAGCCATTCTCTACCATGTGGAAAACCATGGAGGAACAAACTTGAGAAAATGACCAAAAGATTTTTTCTGGACATGTTAGATTTGCATGTCTGAGGTCATCCAAGTGTGGAGAACAGTTCCCAGCTGTGGATACCACTCTGAGGTAGAGTACTTTTCTGGGTTCTAAGAATTTGGAGATCATCAGCCTATAGCTGATTTGAAAGCCACTGGTGGTGCGATGATTATGCATTTGGGTGCTACCAAAAGGTCTGCAGTTTGAATCTACCAGTCGCTCCTTGGAAACCCTGTGGGGAAGCTCTATTCTGTCCTGTACGGTTCCTGTGAGTGAGAATCCACTCGATAGCGACTTTGTTTTGTTTTGTTTTGTTTTAATACTAAGCTCAGAAAAGTTGTGTGTCAGGGTTGTATTTTTTCACAATACTTATTCAAGCAGTTCGAATCTACCAGCCACTCCTTGGAAGCCCTATGGGTCAATTCTACTCTGTCCTTTAGGGTCGCTATGAGATAGAATCGACTCAACAGCAATGAACTTAGTCTTAGAGGAGCTCTTTGTCTGTCAAAGCTGAGAGTTTTACTTCATACTTTTTAAAACTGCCATGTCTCATGCTACGCGGCTACCCTTACAGGAGCATTTTTGGTGCTAACTTGACTTGTTCTTGGTGAAGGGCTCTGTATTCATTTTCTAGGGCTGCCACAGTAAATTACCAAAAACTGAGTGTCTTTAAAAAAAGTATAATCCATACAGTCCAAGAAGCTGTATTATATGAAGAAGAAGGGGCATCAGGATTAGAGGAAGACTCATTAACAGCCTAGACATGCAGATGACACAACCTTGCTTACTGAAAATGAAGAAGACTTGAAGCGCTTGCTGATGAGGATCAAAGACTTCAGCCTTCAGTATGGATTACACTTCAACATAAAGAAAACAAAAATCCTCACAACTGGAACAATAAACAGAGAAAATACTGAAGTCATCAAGGATTTCATTTTACTTGGATCCACAATCAACACCCATGGAAGCAGCCGTCAAGAAATCAAACGACATATTTTATTGGGCAAATCTGCTACAAAAGACCTCTTTAAAGTGTTAAAAATCGAAGATGTCACTTTGAGGACTAAGGTGTGCCTGAACCAAGCCATGATATTTTCAGTCGCCTCATATGCAGCTAAAGCTGGGCAATGAATAAGGAAGACAAAAGAACTGAAACTTGAATTATGTTGTTGGTGAAGAATAATGAATATACCATGGACTGCTAGAAGAATGAACACACCTGTCTTGGAAGAAGTACAGCCAGAATGCTCCTTAGAAAGGTGGGTGGCAAGACTTGGTCTCACGTACTCTGGACATATTATCAGGAGGAATCAGTCCCTGGAAAAAGACATCATGCTTGGTAAAGTAGAGGGTCAGTGAAAAAGACAAAGATCCTCAATGAGACAGATTGAGACGGTGGCCGCAACAGTGGGCTCAGACATAGCAATGAGAAAGGCCCAGGGCTGGGCACTGTTCCGTTCTGTTGTACACAGGGTCGCTATGAGTTGGAACTGACCCAACAGCACCTAACAACAACATCATAAACTCACTAGATCTCCTGGGGATAGAATGTCATATTCACTGTAGAATAGATAGAGTTTCTTTGTTTGTTTGTTTACCATATTTACTAATACTATGATTTACATTTGATAACTTCCACATTCTGTTGGATTGCTTTTCTTTGGAATGGACACAAACGTGCATCTCTTGCAGTCTGTTGGCCAGGTAGCTAGCTTCCAAATTTCTTTGCATGGTGGAGTGAGCATCTGCAGTGCTGCATCTGTTTGTTGAACCAACTCAGTGGGTATTCTGTCAGTTCCTGGAGCCTTGTTTTTCGCCAGTGCCTTCAGTGTAGCTTGGACTTCTTGCTTCACTACTACCAGTTCTTGATCATATGCCACCTCATGAAACGACTGAGAGTCGACCATTTCTTTTGGTACTGTGACTCTGTGTATTCTTTCCATCTTTTGTGTGTGTGCTTTAAGTGAAACTTTACAAATCAAGTCAGTCTCTCATACAAAAACTTGTATACAGCTTGCTATGTACTCCTAGTTCCTCTCCCACCAATGAGACAGCACACTCCTTCTCTCAACCCTGTATTCCCCGTGTCCATTCAGCCACTTTCTGTCCCCCTCTTGCCTTCTCATCTCCCCTCCAAACGGGAGCTGCCCACATAGTCTCATGTGTCCACTTGAGACCAGAAGGTCACTCCTCACCACTATTTTTTCTATCCTATAATCCAGTCCAATCCCTGTCTGAAGAGTTGGCTTTGGGAATGATTCCAGTCTTGGGCCAACAGAAGGTCTGGGGACCATGACCTCCAGGGTTCCTCTAGTGTCAGTCAGATCATTAAGTCTGATTTTTTTACGGAAGTTTGAGGTCTGCATCTCACTGCTCTCATGCTCCATCAGGGATGCTCTGTTTCGTTCCCTGTCGGGGCAGTCTTTGGTTGTAGACGGGCACCATCTAGTTCTTCCGGTCTCAGGCTGATGTAGTCTTGGATTTACGTGGCCATTTCTGTCTTTTGGACTCATAATTACCTTGTATCCTTGGTGTTCTTCGTTCTCCTTTGCTCCAGGTGGGTTGAGACCAAATGATGCATCTTAGATGGCCGCTTGATAGTGTTTTTAAGACTGCAGATGCCACTCACCAAAGTGGGATGCAGAATGTTTTCTTAATAGATTTTATTATGCCAATTGACCTAGATGTCCCCTGAAAACATGGTCCCCCCACTGCTGCCCCTGCTACTCTGGCCTTTGGAGCATTTGGTTTATTCAGGAAACTGCTTTTGGTTTAGTCCAGTTATGCTGACCTCTCCTTTATTGTATATTGTCTTTCCCTTCACCTAAAATAGTTCTTGTCTACTATTTAAATTTGCGAATATCCTTCTCCCTCCCTTTCTCCCCACCCTCATAACCATCAAAGAATATTTTCTTCTCTGTTTAAACTATTTCTTGAGTTCTTATAATAGTGGTCTCATACAATATTTGTCCTTTTGCAACTGACTAATTTCACTCAACGTAATGCCCTCCAGATTCCTCCAAGCTATGAAATATTTCACGGGGGGGAGGGAGGGAGGGAGGGAGAGGGTTTTTTACTGATTAATTAGTAGGTAAGAACTGCTTTAGGTGAAGGGAATGACAACACTCAATACATGGAAGGTCAGCTCAATTGGACTGGACCAAAAGCAGAGAAGTTTCCAGGATAAAATGAATGCTTCAAAGGTCAGCGGAGCAAGGGCGGGGTTTTGGGGACCATGGTTTAAGGGGACTTCTAAGTCAATTGGCAAAATAATTCTATTATGAAAACATTCTGCATCCCACTTTGAAATGTGGCGTCTGGGGTCTTAAATGCTAACAAGCGGCCCTCTAAGATGCAGCAATTGGTCTCAACCCACCTGGAGCAAAGGAGAATGAAGAACACCAAGGTCACACAACAACTAAGAGCCCAAGAGACAGAAAGGGCCACATGAACTAGAGACCTACATCATCCTGAGACCAGAAGAACTAGTTGGTGCCTGGCCACAATCGATGACTTCCCTGACAGGGAGCACAACAGAGAACCCCTGAGGGAGCAGGAGATCAGTGGGATGCAGACCCCAAATTCTCATAAAAAGACCATACTTAATGGTCTGACTGAGACTAGAGGAATCCTGGCGGCCATGGTCCCCAGACCTTCTGTTGGCACAGGACAGGAACCATCCCCGAAGACAACTCATCAGACATGAAAGGGACTGGACAGTGCGGGGGGGAGAGATGCTGATGAAGAGTGAGCTAATTATATCAGGTGGACACTTGAGATTGTGTTGGCATCTCATGTCTGGAGGGGAGATGGGAGGACAGAGAGAGTGGGAAGCTGGCAAAATTGTCACGAAAGGAGAGACTGGAAGGACTGACTCATTAGGGGGAGAGCAAGTGGGAGTACGGAGTAAGATGTATGTAAACTTATATGTGACAGACTGACTTGTAAACGTTCACTTGAAGCTCAATAAAAGTTAATAAATATATATATATATAAATGGTCACCTAATGGTATTAAAAATATGATATTCAAGTCAGCTATTATAGGGACATCTTTGGTTTAGGGTCTGTCAAAACCAATATGCCTATTGTTCATAGGAGACACCTGTGATATCTCACTGGTTTCTAGTCATGCTTGTAGAGCAAGTCAAAGTTTCACCCAAGCTTCTGTCAGTATTAATTATATAAAATACATATGGGTTGGGACGGGTGTATATCATCACCATTATCATCAGCAGCAGCACTTTTTTTGCATTATCACTAAATCAGTTAAAATTTGTGTTAACTGGGTTAAAAAAAAAAAAAAACCTGAGTTCAAACTTGTGTAATAATTACAGGTGCGTGAACCCCTTCTAGAATGAATAAACAATTGACCTAATTAGACAACATCTGGTTTAAATCATGCTCCAGAAATAATCACGACAAATGGGATTACTGTTATTGGTGAAATGGTTAGGTTATATCCTTAGAACTGGGCTTGAACTCTATCCTAGTTGATTGACAATCCACAAATTTCATTGACTTAAAATGTGGGGATATTTCTCATTTATAATACCTCTTGGGTGTGAGTCAAGTGCAAATCTGCTCTGAATTATCATCTTTCCTATTTCATTTCTGGTTAGCAGCTCTTATGTTAGTCACTATCATGGCAAATGCATAGGAATATGGATGGAACCAGGTAAATGGCACTTAATTCTTCTGTTTGAATGTGGAATCTTTCACTTCACTCATATTCCATTTGCCCAGCAAGTCATATGGCAAATCCTGACGTGAAAGAGATGAGAAATACCCCGCTACTCAGGATGCACCAAGGATAACCCTTTCCCTTGTTTCTAGGTATAGTGAATTAATCATATATTTCATATACCATTAGGTCTGTATTTGGCTTCCATATCACGTTCCTATATTAGTCATGGAATCGACTCGAAGGCACTGGGTTGGGATATTAGTCAGAATTTTACTACAATAATGATGCATAAAAGACAACCACAAAATCTTAGTGACATGTAATAAAAAGTATTTCATGCAACTCTACAGATCAGCTAGGTTTTGAGTTCAGGTTGTTTCCATGCATCTCTTAATTTCCTTGGACAAGTTGAAGGGGCAGCAGACACTTGAGGCATGTTCATCTCATGGTAGAACTTCAAGCTTTCAGAGGAGAAGTCTCTTACAGACTAGGCTGGGAAACACCACACTCACACTCATATCCACATTCCATTAACCAAGTACCATGGCCAAGACTAGTGTCAGTGGGTCAGGAAATATACTCCTCCCACGGAGACAGTGTAGATCTATGTGTGTGGGGGCAAGCAGGGGAATAATGTCAATATTTGGTGACTAATAATCTAATCTACACAAGTTGCATTCACTCATCCAAGAAATACTTTCTGGACACAAATATTTTTTTCAGATACCAAAGCAGGATTCAAAGTATATGCATTCTAGTTGTTGTTAGCTGCCATCAAGTTGGTTCCGAGTTACGGTGACTTTATGCATAATAAAATGAAAGATTGCCATGTCCTGTAACATCTTCATGATCTTTGGTATTTTGAGTCCCTTGTTGCAGCTATTGGGTTAATCCGTCTCACGAGGGTTTCCCCCATTTTGGTTGGCTCTCTACTTTACCAAACATGGTACCTTTTTCTAGCAATTGGTTTTTCCTGATGACATGTTCAAAGTAAGCAATTTGAAGTCTCACCGTCTGTCATGGATTGAATTGTGTCCCCCCCCCGAAAATATCTGTCAACTTGCCTAGGTCATGATTACCTTGTGTGATTCTATGATTGCCTATCATTTTACGATCTGATGTGGTTTCCGTAAGTGTTGTACACCCTATCACTATGATGTAATAAGATGGATTAGCAGAAGTTATGTTGATGAAATGTATAAGATCAGGTAGTGTCTTAAGTGAATCTCTTTTGAGATACAAAAGAGCAAAGTGAGAAGAGAGACATGGGAGCCTCATACCACCAAGAAAGGAGTGCTGGAGCAGAGCATGTCCTTTGGGTCTGAGATTCCTGCACTGAGATGCTCCCAGACCAAGGGAAGATTGATGACAAGGACATTCCTCCAGAGCAGACAGAGAGAGAAAGCCTTCCACTGGAGCTGACGACCTGAATTTGGACTTGTAGCCTACTAGACAGTGAGAGAATAAATTTTTCTTTGTTAAAGCCATCCTCCTGTGGTATTTCTGATATAGCAGCATTAGATGACTAAGACACCATCCTAATTTCTAAGGTACATTTTGGTTGTATTTCTTCTAAGACTGAATGAGTAAACATTCATTCTATTGGGAGTCTATGGTATATTCAACATTCTTCATCAACGCTGGAGTTTGCATGCATCAATTCTTTTTCTAGTAGTAGATAGACAGAAATAGATACACATAATTACATATATATAGTTAGATGGTGCCTTGCTATCTGAAGAAAAATTTAAAAAGGAGGGTAAAAGGACAAGATAGTAACTGGTTCAGGGATGAAGTCTCTCTATCATTTCTAGAAGCAGACTGCTCAAAGCAAATGAACTGGCTAAAGCCCTAAAATAGAAGAAACCTCAGCAAAATATAGCTGTAATACAATGAAAGAGCCCAGTGATGTAATAGGAATTGAGGAGCATACAATAATGGAGGCCAGGTGGAGTTGGGCCTTGAGTTTTTTAAGAGCTTTCCATTCAACTCAGGTTTTTGTAAAATTGAATAGAACCTTAATAAAATCTAACATACTTTAAATGGATTATTCCATGTACCATAAAGCACATGGTACAAAGATGGGCACAGTAAGACCATTTAGATAGATATTACAAAAGTACAGGTGAGTAAGTATGATGACTTGAACCATCAAGTATGGAAAATAGCAAAAGTAGCAAAATCCTGAAGACAATGAGCAAATGCTGAATAATGCATTCTTTGAGAGAACAGTGGAGTCAGGGATGCTACTAAAGCTTTGGTTGAATAAAGGCATCATTTATTGATAGGATGAAGATTGGGCAGGAAAATATCTTGGAGAGCCTAATCAACCTTTAAACTTCAAATAAGTCAATTTTGAATACTTAATATATAACCTCATGGAGAGATTAACTTGGAAGTTGATATTCAACCATGGATTTCAGGGAAGAGATTCTATTTGGAGATATAAATTTGGTAGTTGTAAGCATAGAGATAGAAATTAAACAATGACATAAACTAGATTTAGTCAAATGAGAAGTCTGTTTATTTAGGTAAGGACACAGCACTGTTCATTTATTACAAAATGTCAGGTATCTGGTAGGGGCTGTTACTTATTTTTTAGTACTACTCTAGCTACTATTGGGCCTTTACATACCTACATAAGTTTTAGAATTAGGTTGTCATTTTCTTTACAAATTTTGTTGTGATTTTTATTAGATTTGCATAGAATATATAAACAGTATTGGTTGAATTTGGTCTTCTTAACCATTAACTTTCTATATCTCAAGAATTATTGAGGTCTACCTTCATGTCAATATTATAATTTTATCCATGAAATCCTTGAGTGGATATGTGTGTTCATGAGTGTAGGAGTGTGTGCATGCATGTGTGTGTTCATATACACGCGTGTAAGTCTGTTCAAAGATATACATTAACAAAATATAATCAATAAAATACCAAAAAAATACTGAATAGAAAATACCTAAACTAGAAAGCTACTGAACCATTAAAATCCAAAGCAAATCACTGTCATATAATTTTTATGTTACTTTTATCAAAATAGCAAGAAACTTGCAATTCTTATACTTTGTAATAAATTTCAGACACAGGGCATAGTGAGGGTAAGGAGTTTCCAGGGCCAATCTCTAAGTTCAGCCTTTCCCTATCCCAAATTTCAAGACGAATAGATGTTGATGAGTCAGCAGAAATGTCTCCCCCTCTTGTCTGGCTTTCATATTTGTGGCACCTAAAAGCATTCTGTACCTTGTCTGCTGCACCCTTGGACTTGGACCCTGGTGCATGTGCCCTCCTCTGCCCCCCTTTTGCTATGCTTCTGTTTAGACAATGGAGAATATAAAATAGAACAAAACCCTGTGATTAATAATAATCGTACAAATTCTAGTTGCATGACCAAGAACAAGTTACTTAATCTCTCTGAGCCTCAACTTTGTCATCTGTACAATGGCAGTAATAACAGTAACAGATTCAATAGAAGTAATAGGTCTTGACGTTGTGAGGATTAACGAGTTGCCATCCAACTAATTTCATCTCATGGCAAACCCATGTCTGTCAGAGCAGAACTGTACTCTGTAGGGCTTTCAATTGCTGTGGCCTTTTGGAGGTAGATCACTAGGTCTTTCTTCTGAGGTGCCTCTGGGCAGATTGAAACCACAAATATTTTGGTTAACAGCAAAGAGCTTAATAATTTGTGCAACTAGGGACTCCCTGTGAAAGTTAAGTGACTTATTATAAACAAAATGTGTAGAACACTGCTTGGTATATTGTAGTTGCTACTTAATTGTTATCAATATATCATGAATATTTATGGCATTATCACTGAAACATTTGATAACAAAGAGAACAAAAATATAAAGTTGGACAAGTCTCACTTATGCATATTATTTAATATCATAAATAAAATCCCAGAAAATGTGTGACATCAGTAAATAAAAAGATACTGTATTTTAAACATATATTTGTAATCACAAAATTCCTAAGATGGTCCTACAATAGGACCAGTACAATCATCCATTCATTAAAAAATATTAAGTAAGTGCATATTGTTTGTCAACTGCTGTTTCAGGTCCCATAGAAATGGAAGTAAACCATCAGACAAATTCTCTGCCCATCAGAAACTTACATTCCAATGTAGAAATACACAAAAAATGCATATACAAATAGAGATACAGTAAAATTCAAAGTAATGCTAATGCTTACAAAATGAGCAAGGCATTGAAGTAGAATGTTAATTTATAGGTTAAATTAGTTGGTCAGCAAAGTCCTTTCTTAAGAGTGATATCTGAGCAGAGATCTGAATGAAAGGGGAGAGACAACCAACAGGAAAATATGCAAAAAAAAAAAAAAAATACTAGGAGAGAGAACCAACCCCAGTCCAAAGGCCTGGAGGCAATGAAACAAAACAAGGAGGATGCACAGCAGAAATCAAGGGAGAGAGGGGTGCTCTGTAGTGAGGTGAGAGATATGTCCAAAAGATTATCATGGCAGCCTAAAGGACTTGGATTTATTTAAAATCTTTGAAAAGATTTGATCAGAGAGACATGTCCCCTGAGTAATGTTTTGAGAACTTCCACCTGGTTGTTGTCTGATTAGACTCTAGAGGGAAAAATTGAAGGTTGGGAGAGCAGTTAGGAGGCCCTTACAGTGTCTGAGCAAGCTGTAATGGCAGCCAGGCCCAGGGTGTTGGCAAGGGAGTAATTTAGAAGTGGGCAGATATGGAATCTATTCTGAAGATACAACCAACAGAAAGTGTTGTATATAAGATGTTAGAGAAAGAGAGAAGTCCATGAATACTCCAGATTAGAGAAAAACCCTGACATCACATCAGTGGAGGAGAAACATTTTGAGTAAAAAATAATACAAATTCCCATAGAACACTAAATACAAACATACTAATTTTTTTTAATAGTCTAGAAGAGGCAGAAAAAAAATCTGTAATATGATAAAATGCATACATATTTTAAATGGAAAATAAAACACTGTTAATGTTTTCCATCAATGTTAGAATCAAACATTAAGGATCCAATACTCAACATTTTTCTTGGAAATCGTAGATCTGATATCAACACTGGAACTAAAAATATCTTACCTTTGAAAAGCTAGCAAAAATGAATGGTATTTACGTATGATATAATCAACCTGAAACACTATTAGACTCAACTGAAAAATCATATAAACTAAAAAGAATGCTCAGAAAGTATAATTGGCACCCCATTAATATAGATAAAGTATAACCCTGAAGAGTTATAAATTTTATTTTCTTATAAAATCAAAAATGCAACAAAATTTATACATTTCCTAAATATAAATTATCAATTTAGATTTAGGAAATGTATTTTGTGATATTTATATAAAACATTTTTGCCTTGAACGCCACTTAAACCAAATGAAACCCAGTGTTATTGAGTTGATTCCAACTTACAGCAACCCTATAAGAGAGATGTAACTGCTCAGTAGGACATTCTTGCTGTACTTCTTCCAAGACAGATTTTTTTCTCCTTTTGGCAGTCCACGGTACATTAAATATTCTTCACTAAAACCATTATTCAAAGGCACCAACTCTTCTTTGGTCTTCCTTACTCCTTGTCCAGCTTTCACACACATATAAGGCTGTTGAAAACACCATGGCTTGGATCAGGCACTCCGTGGTCCTTAAAGTGACATCTTTGCTTTTTAACACTTTAAGGAAAGCTTTTGCAGCAGATTTGCCTAAAGTAACACGTCATTTGATTTCTTGAATGCTGCTTTGATTGTCACTCCAAGTAAAATGAAATCCTTGACAAGTTCAATATTTTCTCCTTTTATCATGACATTTCTTACCGGCCTGGTTGTGAGCATTTCTGTTCTCTTTATGTTGAGGTGTAGTCTATAATGAAGGCTGTGGTTTTTGATCTTTATCACTAAGTGCTTCAAGTCCTCTTCACTTTCAGTAAGCATCGTCTTGTCATCTGCATATCATAGATTGTTAATGAGTCTTCCTCTAATCCTGATGCCAAATTCTTCTATACAGTCTGGCTTCTCAGGTTACTTGGTCAGCGTACAGATTGAATAAGTATGGTGAAAATAGAGAAAACAAAAATCATCAAAAGTGAACCAATAAGCAGCATCATGATAAACAGAGAAAAGACTGCAGTTGTAGAGGATTTCGTTTTGCTTGGATCCACAATCAACACCCAGGAAAGCAGCTGTCAAAAAAATCAAATGTCTTATTGTATTGGGCAGATTGGCTGCAAAAGAGTTCTTTAAAGTGTTCAAAAGCAAATATGACACTCTGAGGTCTAAGGTGGGCCTGACCCAAGCCATGGTATTTTCCATCACCTTATATGCATTTTTTTTTTACATGCATGCAAAAGCTGGGACAATAAATAAGGAAGGCCGAAGAAGTATTGACACCTTCGAATTATGGTGTTGGCAAAAAAATATTGAATATACCATGGGCTACCAGAAGTAGAAACAAATCTGTTTTGGAAGAAGTATGACCACAGTGCTCCTTAGAAGCGAGGATGATGAGGCTCTGTCTCACGTACTTTGGACATGTTATCAGGAGGAACCAGTCCCTGGACAAAGACATCGTGCTTGATAAAGTAGAAGCTCAGCAAAAAAGAGGAAGTTCCTCAATGAGATGGATTAACACAGTGACTGCAACAGTGGTCTCCAACGTGGTGACAACTGTGAGGATGGCGCAGGACTGGGCAGTGTTTCCATCTGTGGTCCATAAGGTCAGTATGAGCTGGAACTGATTAGACCCACCTAACAACAACAACACAACAGCAACAATGTACGGCGAGCAATTTCACATGGGTTTCACTACGTCTTTGATGTGGTGGTTGACAGGTGAAATGGTGCGCTGTAGATTAGTGGGAAGGCACAACTGGACCCATGCATAACCTTGCTTATTGGGTCACAGGCTGTGACAGTAATAATTCCTGCTTAGGAGAATTTGAAAGCTGTTCATTGTGGATGTGTGAGGGACTCCGAAATACTTGCAGAAATTTCCAAGTGGGTGGGGTGCTCTAGTGTGAGCATCGGGAGGAATGGACCCCATGTGTGCTTTACATCTTCTGCAGATTATGACACAATCAAACATTCCCTTTTCACTGTCTTGCAAATTGTAAGAGAACAGGGGGAATTTTTAGGCAGGATGCTTTCAAAACACATGGCAAGAAAATTTATTGAAACATTAAATTCAAAATAAAATTTTCCTATATTTTTCTTCCTTCTCTATCTTATTTCAAGGAGGTAGTTGGACTCACAGGGTTGAACCTCTGAAACTTTGAGACCCTGAAGAGCCTGTTGTAAAAGCCTCAGCTCACTGGAGTAATCACACTGCGTGAATTGAAACCCAGGGGAGGAGTGAGAGTCGGATAGCAGAGTCCTAGAAATAGGAAAGGGGTTGGCCCTGCTTCTTGACAGTGCCCTGGGGTAGACGGCAGCACCTCAAAGGATAATGCAGGCACATAGGTACACAAACCCCATCATGGTGTTCGCAGCCCTGCCAAGGTTCTCCTGCTCCAGCTAGGAATGGAAGGAGCAGAGCCAATACTTCTAGAGAAATCACCCACGTAGGCTGGGGCAATGGGTGTTTTGAAGCCTGTCTCCAAACCTTGGTCCTTCATTAGACCCCAGGAATTATTGCATATCTGGATGAGGAGGAAATCTAAAAATAAGTAAGGTGAAAATCCACCACCCCGTCCCCCCCCACCCCCCAATTTGGTAAGCAGGCTGCTCTGAGCTGGAATTCAGTTTATTTAAAGAAATATCATGCTTTTTTTCACACAGGATTTTATGCAGATTCACACTTATGATTCATATTATTCATTTATCCATTAAGTCAACAAAGATTCACTGTATACTGACTACATGTCAGACCCTATGCCATGTACTCTTGATGATAAGATAACTCAGAGAAGGTCCCTCATTGCCTGATCAGAGAAAGAGCCAAGTTAACCGTTGTATCAGTTGTGTATTGCTGTGTAACAAATGACCCCAAAATGTAGCACTTAAAAGAACAACCACTTACTAAGCTCAGAGTTATTCTGGTTGTCAATTTGGGGATCTTCCTATCTGGGCCAGGCACAGTGACTCGCAGCAGGCCTTCCTCATGTGTCTACAATTCGCTTCCAGGTCAGCTAGGAGCCATTTCATCTAAAATCAACTCAGTGAAACTGCTGGATCCTCTCTCCAATGGTCTCCCATCATCCAGCAGGCTGGCCTGGGTCCATTCCCATGGGTTCTCAGGCTTTAAGAGCAACAAAAGGGCAAGTCTGAATGCAAAGTCCTTTCAACTCTCACCTTGTATCCGGTTCACTACTATCCTAATGGCCAAAGCAACCGTAAGGTCAGCCTCAACTGAGGGTGCAGAAAGACTCCTGCTGCTGAGGAAAGGCGCTCCAGAGTCTCACAGAAGGCATGGACACAGAGAGAGGGAGAATGTGTCGACCTTCCTAAAATCATCTGTGGCAAGTAAATGGAATTGTGTTTTATGTGGTGGTAAAGGGTATCTTAAATACAAAGGTGTACAGAGCAAGAAGTGGACAAATTTACCAGGAAAAGGGTCAGGGAAGATCTCAACTAGGAAGTGATGCCTGAACCAAGTTGGGAATATGGTTGGATAGTTAAGGGATGACAAAGGCCCAGAATCCAGGAAACCCCAAGAATTCTCCAGAGGCTTCAGTACAAGGTGAGGGATGGCTTGATGAGAACATTCTGAGGAGACAGAGTGAAGCCACTGGTGCATTTGTCAACAGGCACAGATCGTCTTTTGTTCTGTTTTCCAACCAGTCCTCCCTCCTATACAGTTGGGAGTCACACAAAACGAGCCCCTAGCATCTTCGTGTTGTAATTTCTATTTTCTACCGAGAAGTCAGCACCTCTCTCGTCACCTCCCCAACTTTCCTAATTTCTTCCGTAATAGATCTCCCCATTTCCAGGATCTTTTTCTAAATGGCATCCAAAACAAAAATAGAGTCTGGAAGAAGCAGAGGTCATGGGCTTTCCCAAGTCAACTCCTAAACCTCCTATTCTGGCTGCATAAAAGTCCTGAGTCTTAGGGCTTTTTGGTGAGGCCATAAGCCTAACCTGTTTCAACAGGGTCAGTTCTCTTCACCACATACTTCACCAGGGAGAGTAGGCCGGGAGATGGGAAGGGGGACAACATCTCCTAGTCAGAGTGAAGAGCCTGTGTGAAGCCTCAGAGGCTAAGGAGACCTGAAAAGGGTGCAGAGTGGATGTTGTATGACCAGGGCTGGAGAGACGATTCAAACTGAGTTAAATGAGAGGATTTGGTGGAAGCAACTGCCTATCACACTATTTTCATTCCCTGTATGCTCTCTCTCCCTCCCAAGGGATGGTAACCTCTTTGAGTGCAGAGAGAAGTTTTAATTTATTTTTAATATATAATCTCCCTCCTCCCAGCCCCCAAGCCCCTACTTCAACAGTTGCCATATTTTCCTTGCTGCCCAGCTTTGCTTCAAACTGGGCCCATAGAACCGAGCAGTGTCAACAATGATGTCACACAAGGGCTATGGAAGTCTTGGTGCTCGCTCAGATGTCAACTGCTCTTTGGAGAGGGTGCCGATCTGAGGTCTCCTGCAGGAGAGTGTTTTTAGATAGCAAATCCAGGAAATTCAGGACTACATCAGAGTCTCCAAGTCATGAAAGATTCAGATATCATCAGTAACTGGGAGGAGGGATAGAGATCCTTCAGAGTACCATTATTTTTGGATGTCTTCACCCAGACAGGATGAATCAGTGATAAACAAAGAAGAGGCCTTTCTCTAAGACTCTAAATAAGGGTGAGAGGAAAAATCTCCCAGATGGGTGAGAGCTAGGGAACTAGGGGATCTGATTTCCACAGAAATCAGAGCTATGACAGGAGAAGATGAAGGATTTGAGGTGAACAGATAGGGTCATAAGGAGGATTGACCTAAGAAAGCATTTCCTGTCATTTAGTAGATAATTCACCAAAGTTTGTAATGTCAATGGGAAATGCAGGAATAAATCAATGATCAAACTTAGGATTCTGAGAAATTTCTGGAATAAGTGCAGAAATAATACTCAATTGTTCTGGCCTTTAAACCTGATGGAAAGGAAGGAAGCCAGTGTACAACTGGGACAGAGAATGTAGGACTGAGGAAAGGGTGGTGAGGGAAAAGTGTATTGCATTATTATATTTTCTAATGAGATGGAATGAACATACTATGTGAAGAACTAAGAAAATTTTCAGGAGGTTCTAGGAGTGGGTGGTGTGAAGAAGCACAGGGCCCACATCATTGTGAACCATGCAGCCCCAGCCTGTTAGGGCAGAAGAAGGTCTTTCAGACTCCTTCCCTAGACCCAGGAATGCGCCTTTTCCTCCTATGTCTCCTCCCCACCTCTCCCCAAGGACCTAAATCCCTCACAGCAAAGATAGCTACAGGATAGAATTTTTTACATTCCTACTTGACTTAACCTGAGCTTCATCTAGGATTACTAATTTCCCACTGTATCACAGGCCAGTTTTGTTGCTCTCCCCACTACCATTATCTCTGCTGCCCCCTAGCCTATGCTGCCCTCCCCTGGCCGTGCTTCCTGCTCCTTCCTGGTTTTCTGACACCCTCTTGACAAGTCCCCCATCCCATCTTCTGTCTGTCCCTGGAGCTTTCACTCCCCTCCCAAACTGCTTCCATTCATTTCTTCGTTAACTCACCAATCCTTCCTTCATATTCAGAAATGTGCACAGACCGTTAGGCTGACATTACAGCACACCCAGACACACTCAGGTGAGGTTCTTGTATGTTGCCCACCTGAGGTTTGTGGCATCAAAACTCTCAGAAATGGACATCTGTTTCTGCATCACCCTGAAGGAGTGCTTCTCATAGCAGCATGGTAAGGGCCTTCTGTTCAGAAAAGGGCAATTTTAACCTTCTACCCTGGGTTGGTTAAGGATACAAGGAGAAGCTTTATATGCATATAAAATACAAATTTTTCTAAGTATGCTTCCTCCTATAAATACCCTTCCCTTAAAAGAAGGCTGAAAAAAGTTTAAAAAGTGATGACAATTTCTCCTGTTTCACTGTTTACACTCTAAATCTGTTATGAAAATCACTTTCATAGAAAATGTCTCTCAGAGAAGTCATGTGTGATTATGAAAGATCAGGCAAATGAGGTCATTTTCAAGTTCCAAAGGAACAATTTCATTTGGCATTCAACAAATGCCAAAAAAATTAATGTGGAGACCCTCTCTTTGCAATAGAAATTATCAGTGTATTATAGTCCTTTGAAAGACTATAGACTTCTGTTATGAAGTGCTAATATCACAAAAGATTTCCCAGAGGAGACTTGGTCTCCCACAGTGATGTTCCCCAAAGATGGAAGGTCCCCAGGGAAAAAGGAAGAAACCACAGGTCCTGCAGAGGTGGAGGACAGTGATGATGGAGAGGCTCCCAGGGACACCTGAAACCAGGGTCTTGGGTCACAGTTGAGAACTCAGTGCCCAGAGGGTTCATGTAAGTTAACTCTTTATTATCAGAAGTCTCAACCCAAGAGGAAAGTGCCACTCAAGCTAGAATATCGGAAGCAAAAAACGTAAGCTTCAGGTCCAGGAAGACTCCTTAAGAATCAGAGAGGTCTTCTTTCTCAGCTTCCTCTGAACAGATATCTCACTCATCAAGCTACTCCAGAGAAGCCATGAGTCAAGTATGTGTACTTCACCCAAGTGTGTACAGTTAAGGGGGTAGCCGTGGTCCGGCAGACCAAAACATCCCCTGCCTCCGTAGGCAAGATGCCCCCAGTCTTGAGGCCAAGTTCTCAAAGACAGCCCATCGGCTCTGCTTCCAGTCTACACAATACCTAAGCCTCGGTCAGCATCCTGGAGTCCTGGCAAGAAGAGCCGGGCACCTTCAGGAGCATCTAGAGGAGCAGAGACAGGGGCTGGAGAGACTACAGCATCTACTGGTGCTGCTGCAGATGTGGGAGACCTGGCTACAGAGGGTACAGGCATGGCCTCAAAATGTGGGCCCTTCTGGAAAGACGTCCTTTCAGGCTCCTTTCACCCACTACACCTGTAAAACCCTCACATGTGCCTTCCTCCCCACCCCACTCCACCCCCTTAACTGCATGGAGAGCTCCAGCCGGAGGGGGAACTGGATGGAAGAAACCTCAGGACAGCTGACCATAGACACCAGGTCTGCTCAGAGGCTCTCTTGGAGAGGAAAGGACAGGCCTCATCTGGATGGTGAGCTCTTGAGGCCTTGAGGATGAGCACAGCATTAGTAGGGAAAGTGAAATGGGATTTCAGTGGGACTTGGGAGACTGAGAGGGAGCCTCTGTAATGACAGCTCTAAGGGAAGTGTGACGGTGAAGGGGGCATCACTACGTTCTTTGTGACAGAAGGAGCCAATGAGACAGTAGGCTGTGGGAAAACCTGCCTGCAGGTGAGCAGTGGGCATAAAGCCCTAAGCCAATGACAGTCAATTCCTTTCCCAGCAGCCTCCACACATAATCAATGACACTTGTTTCATCTTTCTCTTTTCTGTGGTCTAGCCTGAACTGCCCTGAGATCAGAGAACTGGAAGAGAAAAGCCTGACTGAGATGAAAGGAGCAAAAGAGAAGGCAAGGCCTCCTAAACCTGGTAAAGACAGCCAGAGTACAGATAACCAAAGGTTGAGGGTAGGAAGGGGCAGCTTGAGGCCCAGGCTCTGCAGGCCCAGAAAAGCCCAAGTCCCATCCTCAATATCAAGCTCCAGGGCCTGGGAAGCCCTGGAAGTGCCAGAGGTATGTCCACCCTGGGAAATGAAACCCCAGTTGGCACAGGGAAGCCCTCAGGGGTAAGGAAGGATAGACAGGGACTCCAGGTCAGGCACCTCCACCTGCAGGCTGTCCTACTTTTATTTCTCAGAGTGGAAGTGAGGGGTCCTATATGGGACTGGTTGGGGTTGATGGCAGCAAGGGTTCTGAAGTGGGTAAATTCTGCAGTCTCCTGATAAAGAAACAGAAAGACTGAAATGCTCAGAGATACTGAGTGAGAGGGGTCTTGCATTCCCATCCTATGCAGAGGCTGCCTGGGAGGTCCACATGTCTAAAGACCTTGTGGACAAAATCTTCTTTATCTTTAAAAGATGTATCTTTCCAGTTAACTTCCTCTATGTTGAGTCCTGAAAAAAGGCCTACAATGTATACCGTGGGTTTTCCAGTAGAGCAACAAGGGGAGGAACGTGGTAGTGGGACATCAGAGAAAGAACTGTCTAATGGTCCACTTGTTACTTAATGAATTGCACATGGTGTCCAGCATTCTTCCTTACCCCGAAGACATGTACATGCAGTAGATGTTTGAACAATGACTGCATTAATCCTGACAGAACTCTTTTTGGCCATTTCCAGGTATAGAGACCAGAAGAGGTCATTAGCTCCAAGAACAAGCAAGAAATTTGCTGAGACCTTTGTTCCATCTCTGAGTTTGCTCTTCACCCAGTGGTGAAAGTCTCTGAATCCAGTATTGATGACAGTGTTTTGCCTATATAAAATAACAGCCAATAAAACTGTTTTAAATATATACATATATATATTTCTATGATTTTTTTTACTTTGAAAACTCTTGTATTCTTATTATAACACATTTAACAAGTCAGATTTTTATAAGAATTATAATAAGAGTCATCCCCACATGTGTAAATTTTACCTGCTTCTCCAAGGTGTCCATGTTCAAAGACACATGTGTACCTCTTCACACATTCCTGCTTGCTGGAACACATATGCATAGTCACAGGTACACATGTAGCTTTATGGTTTGTTTGCTTTTCTGGAGATTAGGTCACACTCTACCCACATGTTTCTCTGCACCATTCTTCACTTGACAATTTATCTTGGTTCCCGTAAGTCAGTAGCCATGGCAGTAACACTATCTTTTTGGTTCTTCTAACTTTTAACTCATATATAAATGGGAACATACCAAAAAAACAAAAAACCCAAACTCACTGCCAGCAAGTTGATTCCGACTCATAGCAACCCTATAGAACAGAGTAGAGCTGCCCATGGGATTTCTAAGGAGCAGCTGGTGGATTTGAACCACCAATCTTTTGGTTAGCAAGCGAGCTTTTAGCCACTGTGCCACCAGGGCAGTACACACTATCAACAGTCACATACAACTCTACAGAAATGAAAAGACATATCATCAATGCTTTTGAAGCATACTGTTTCTATATGTTTTAACTCTCCTCTGCCTGTCTTTTCCGACAAGTGAATCCAAGGGAATTCACACTAAGAATCTGTTAAGTTTATCTCATTATCCTTGCTTAAACCATTAAACAGTTATAAAACTCTGCAGATTCCCTATTTAAATTACACGTTCATGAAGAAACGTGCATTTTCTTCCTGAAATAAAATGATAAATTCACATTATCAAGGTTGAGCAAATCAGTGTTGTTTCCATGTCCCCGTGGTAGACATTAATTCAGCAGTCAATTAACAAAAAATGTTTTAAGAGAATTATTTAAACTGAATTCCTCTGAGTTTGAAAATATACCAAGTATAAATGCAACACTTTGCACTGAGTTTTTCTCCTGGAAATGAACACATTTTTCTTTCAAGTTTATTTTTCATGTCCTTTGGTACTAAGTACTTCTCTCTAAGACCTCAACTAGAAGGCTGGGAAGGCTTATCTCCTGAGAAGGAACCAAAGAGATCTCACTTACTGACAGAAAGATGGGGCCAAACCAGACCTCAGGGATGACAATCCATTTTGTAATGGGCCCAAGAACTCACATGCATTATATTTGATTTCTCTGAGATCCAGGTCAGTCATGGTGCTTCCCAAACTTCATTGTGCACCCAGATCACCTAAGGATCGTGTTAAAATGATGAGTCTGAGTCAGGAGGTCTGGGTTGAGGCCCAAGAGTCTACATTTCCATCAAGGTTCCAGGTGCTACCAGTGCTGCTGGTCCCTGGATCCCAGTCTGAGGAGAGAGGTCCTAGAATATCCAAATGAAGAATTCAGATACGAGAAGATTCAGGGAATAAAGAGGAAACATCTACTTCAATTAAACTGGCCATACCTCTGAGAGGGGTGGGGATCAAAGGTACCTAGAGCAACCATCCTTCATTCCCAAACCCAACCGGGATATCAGAGCAGTAGCCAGAGCCATGGCTGGCTTCCCAGAAGCTCCTTACTGTGCTCAGCCCACCAAGGTACAAAGGAGAGTAATAGGGATTGATGAAGTCAAAAGTGGCCGAGTCTACTTCTATCATAAGCACGGGTGTGAGTGTTGACCTCAATACATGCAGGCCCAACTTGTGACTCCCTCCTTCTAGACCTGGTGAGGCTCCATGACCTATGATCAGCTCTGAATTCTTCCATAGGAGACACCTCTGAGACAAATTTGATGAGAAGATCTGTGGGCTTGGGATTTTCTGATGGGTTTGATGTCTGTCTTGGGGCACAGATTTGACATGGGGGGGCCTTTCTTTCTTTCCATGGGGCTCTCTGACCCTTGCTGACATCGGAAGATCAGATGCAGCGAGTGCCCAAAAGAGCAAAAAAGAGGGGATGTTGGTTGGGCCTGGGTGAGGGGTGTCAACCTGAATCTCAGTGGTGGGAGGGGGACATGGAGCGTTTCACGTGCATGTCTCCAGCATAAAGAGTAGTTAGGAAATCCCAGTCTACAGCTTTGGGTGCAAATGAGAGGCATGGAAAGCCCTGGAGACACCAGAGATGTGACAGTTGTGCCTCCATTATTGGGAGAAGAGACAGGAGAGAGTTTCCCTGTTCGAGCTGTCTTTCTTTGGATTCATGCACCCATTCCACAAATATTGAACTACCTAAAACATACTACACTAGAAAGTGTTCTATCTATGATTGGGGGATATATCAATGCATAAAGCACACAAAAATTCCTGTCCTCACTAAGCTTATAGTCCAGTGGAGAGACAATAGATAATAAATGTAATAAACTAGGAAATATTTATTATGTTAAAGGTGATAAGTGCTAGTAATAAAATAGGGCACAATTAGTGAAGGTGACAAAGACTTCCTCCAAAACTGATAGAGAAAGCCTTCTCCTGGAGCTGACACTGTGAATTTGGACCACCAGACTACTAGACTGTGAGAAAATAAATTTCTCTTTGTTAAAGCCATCCTCTTGTGGTATTTCTGTTGTAGCACCACTAGATGACTAAGAAAGAATTTGATACTGAGAGAATGTGGTGCTGCTCTAACAGACACTTAAAATGTGGAAGTGGTTTTGAAACTGTGAATGGACAGACTCAGAAGGAAGTGAGGAGAACTGGTAACACCAGAGAAGGTACAGATGGTGAGAAACAGCAGCAGAGGACCAGCAGCAGCAGGGAGCCAGGAGCAGCACACCCAGGAAACCAGGGCCAGGCAGTGCTGAAGTCAACCCAAGGAGTGAGAGAGCTGAGTGCCTGTGTGCTGGAGGCTTCCTAGCAGAGTGGGGTGCCTCCAGGCACTTATTTGGGGAGCTACTGAGCTTTGGAACACTTGCCCCAATAGGACAGATGTGGTCATAAGGCCAGAGGGCCAAGAAGCCAAAAAGCAGAGTTTAAAGAGACAAGGAACACCGGAAGTTGAGCTGCCTTAGTCTCAAAAGGTATAGCCTTGACCTTTGGGATTTCAAAGTGGAGCCATGGCTTCTGGTGTTTCTAAGGGTTGAGTCGCCACTAAGATGGACCAGGAGAATGCTATGACTAAAGTCAAGGGAGCAGAGTTGCCATCCCAGTGGGTCAGGAAGGCAGAGGTGAAGCCCAGGGCCCTGGGGCCTCCGCTCAGAATCCGGAGAGTGTGGCCAATACCTAGAGTTCAGAGAGCTGGGCCATTGTGTAAATGGTCTCAAAAACAGAGGATTATTTGCAAAGCCTTTAGGGCTAATGTAATGGGCTCTGTTAACTTGCTTGGTGCTTGTTATCCCTTCTATTCTTCCAGTTTCTCCATTTGTAATGGAAATATACAGCTTGCACTTGTCCTGCCACTGCATTTGAAAACAGAAAACTTATATTCTAGATTTCACAGATGAAGAGGAATTTTTGGATTTTAGACTAGGAGTTGATTTAAGACTTTTGCTGTGATATGATGGAGTAAATGCGTCTTACATGTAGCAAGGACATGCATTTGGTTGGGGGGCAAAGGGTGGAATGTCATGGATCAAACTGTGTCTTCCCAAAATATGTCTCAACTTGGTTAGGCCATAATTCCTAGTATTGTGTGCTTGCCCTTCATTTTGTGATTGTAATTTTATGTTAAAGAGGATTAGGGTGGGATTGTAACCCCCTTACTAAGGTCACATCCCTGATGCAATGTAAAGGGAGTTTCTCCGGGGTATGGCCTACACCACCTTTTATTTTCAAGAGATAAAATGAAAGAGAAGTAAGCAGAGAGTTGGAGATCTCATAACACTAAGAAAGCAGTGCTGGGGTTCCTGCACAGAGAAGCTCCTAGTCCAGGGATAGATTGGTAACAAGGACCTTCCTCCAGAGATGACAGAGAGAGAAAGACTTCCACTGGAGCTGGTGCTCTGATTTTGGACTTTTAGCCTACTAGGGTATGAGAAAATAAATTTCCCTTTGTTAAAGCCATCAGCTTGTGGTATTTCTGTTACAGCAGCACTAGATGACTAAGACAGTTAAAGGTGATAAGTGCTAGTAATAAAATAGGGCAGGGCTAGGGAGCATGTGAGTGTGAATGGGAGGGAAGAGATTTTCTGGTTGCAATTTTAAAAGGGTGGTCAGGGTAACCCTTAATAAGGAAATGGATTTTGAGCAATGAATTTTAAATGGTGAGCTAATTAGTCACATCTAAATCCTAGATTCTGGGGGCCAGAGGTGGTGCTGGAATGGGCCAGGGCATGGGCAGAGCTGTGAGCTCATCTCAGGGAACCATGGAGATTTCCCTCTCAATATGGCCATGCTGTGCCACCTTGAAATAGGCTATAGGATTTCAGGGCTGGCCCCAGGGAAATAGGTCATCTGCCCATCTGCGCACTGCATGGGTTTTCCCTCTGATTTTCTCCTCTTGGGCAGCAGACACCCGTTTTGAGAAGCTGGGCTAAGGGAAATAAACCCCACCCTATAAGGTCACCTGTTTTTTTTATTTAACCAGAAGCAGAACCTAGGTATTCTGGTCAAAGGCATGCAGGATGCCGAGTGGGCCCCAGTGGTGGTATAGACTGATCCTCTTTTCTCAGTGATAGCTTCATAACACATTCCTTCAGGGGCCTGGCCCTGGACTGCTCCCTGTGTGGGAAGGACTATTCTGTGTGGTCTCTGTGATGATCCCTGATTACTTCTGAGGAGCTCAGGTTTATAGGCCATTTTAGGTGCCTCTGCTATAATCTGCCTTCTAGTGACTCTTCTCCATTGGGTTTTTGCTTTTTCTCTATTCACTGAGAGAGATCTTAACATATTCTGAATGCCTATCCTTACGTAGTTATGTTCATTGCAAATATCCCCGCCCGCCCCCCCCCCCGAGTTTGTGGCATTTTTTTCCCTCCTTTTTCAGTAAGAATGAAGACTTCATTGGTTTGAAAAATACTGAATTTAAGAAGTGCCTTTCTTGCAGGATTTTCTTCTAAGAATTCCCATATTGTCTCTTAGTCACACTCACAGCAGAGGCCTTGGAAATGAGACATTGGGCAATATCATTCTGGACCCCAAATGAGCAGTGTTAACAGAAAAACGGGACTGAATTCCCATGTGGCCAGGAACCAGCCCCGAAGGCCTTCCCCAGGGAGGCATTTCAAAGATGTCTGGAGCAACGGGTGTGCCTCCCAGGGAATCGTGAATGAACCTCTCCACAGGCCTGCTTTGAGGGGTCCCCACTCCCTTATGTACCAAGCTTAGCACTTAATATGTCCTCATTCTGCTTACAGTCTAGGTAAGAATTAGAATGCTTCCCTGAGGGGAAAATTCTTCATATGTGCTCCATAATCAAAGCACCTCAGGACAAAGTTTAAAAGAAAAGCAAGGCACTTCCCAACAGTCCTTAACTGAGAGGGTCTTTGTGAGAATTTTGTGAGACTCAAGGAAAAAAAAAGGACACAGTAAATGCCGCCTTCTTTTCTCCTCAAGAAAAAAAAAAACTGGCGCTAAGATGTCAGGCATTCCACAATCTCCTCTTCTCGTCCCTTATCTAACTTTTCTAATAAAACTAGGAACCAGGCGATGAGCTGCTGTGAGAAGAGAACCCAGGAGTATTTCCAGTCTATGTTATGTTTGAGCTTCAGTGAAATCCTGTTTCAAGTCATTAGATCGGTGGAGGAGCTGGAAGGCTGAAACTACTGGCCCTCGGACTTGCAGGAAGGACGGAGTGTGGTGGGCAGGGCCTCCTGGGCCATCCTTTGCCCCAAGAGGCTTTGGAGGCTCCTTCATGTTAAAGCAAAGGCCTTTCAGGCCTAGCCAATAAGAGCAGCGAAAGACTTTGAAAAGGTTTTGAAAGAAGAAACAGACTCAGGAGGGGCAGGTTTGAAGCTTTTTGTCTTCAGTCAGCTTTCTGGCTTCAGGTCACCCTGGCCCCTGGCTGCCTACAGACCGGGCCTTTCTAACTCACCCACCTCTCTCTCCCTCCCAGCTTTCCCTCAGCACCATGGGCTGTGGCTTCTGCCAGTTATGATGGTGTCCTTTCAGTAGCTCCTTGCACCTTTCAGAGGGGGCAGGAGCTCAAGTTATAGAGCACAAACCCACAGTGCCCTTAAAAACCCAAACCTACTGCAATTAAGTCGATTCCAACTCATAGAGACCCTATACGACACAGTAGAACTGCCCCACAGGGTTTCCAAGGCTGTAAATCTTCACAGAAGCAGACTGCCACCTCTTCTACCGTGGAGTGGCTGGCAGGTTTGAACCACCAAACTTTTGGCTAGCCGCTGAGCACTTTAACCACTGTGCCACCAGTGCTCCTTACAGTACCCTCTGTTGTCCTTTAGCAGAAACACTGCTGAGAGGACATGAGGCCTGACTGATCCCGAGGCTCAGATGGGGAGAACCTGAGGAGTGGGTAGGAGTATTGACTTCAGAAAATCTCAGCTTCCTCAGGGTCAGGTCCCTGGGGTCAAGCCCGAGTGTTGGAAAACTGAAGTGGTTCTGAATCTCGGTGTGTTGAATGTCTAGTACACAGGCCTGGGCAGCCCCTGGAGGATTCTCAGACCTTATTCCAGCCAGCACTCGGGAAACCCTCACGGGGTGACGAAAGCAGCAATATTCCTGGGGATCTTTATTCCAGGATCTGAACTCAGTTTGTACAGTCTTGGGAGGTGGAAGATGAGAAAGTTAGGGACCAGGCAGGGTGTCAAAAGAGGAGGCTCATTTCACGTCCTTTGGATTCTTGTTTCACTCCCCCCCCCCTTTTTTTTTAGCAACTAGGGCTCCAAGCAGGCATTTATTGTTTCAAGCTCATTTTGTTAACTCTTCTTTAGTCTGAGCAGAGAACGGTCTGCTCACCACTAGTGATGAGAATTGGGGAAACAAATTCCCCAGCCCACACCAGGGCAGGCTTTGCTGCAGGAAATCCTTGCAGCTCAGCTCTGCAATCTTCTTCTGTCTCCCCCTAGACTGAGCAAAGCAGAGGGGTGTGTGGGAAACCTGCCACAGCCATTCTCAGTAGGGGCCTGCTCACAGCTGACCTCTAAAATAAAGCCTTCCATTGCAACAGGACCAGAATTACCTGAAGAGCTTCTTAGAAGTGTAGATCCCTAGATACCCCCTCCCCAAATTGCTGAGCAGCTAGGGGCCCATGAACCACTCTCTAGCACCTTCCATGGGGGTCTTCCAGGGTGGGGTCTACAGTGGCAGAGTCATGGGAGGGTGGGGGCAAAAGAACTGATAGATGTCATAGGAGCCAACAAAATGGAGGTGGGAGGAAAAGAAGAAAGAACTAGATGGGGCTGAGAAGAAAATCTAGGAAAACATGTCATTGGAAAGAAACCATCCAACTAAAATCATGGGACCTCGTCCTGGGAGTGCACAGGCTCAGGACCTCAGTGCAAAGCAGCTTCATGAAGCAACTCTCCCTGCAGCTTCTGTTGCAGAATGCCAGGCTGGTGGAAAAACAGTGCAAGAAATTCAGGCTGACAAAGGGGTCACATGCAAGAGGAACTGCTGCCAGGGCTTGGCCGGTAAGCACCACTTCACCCTCCCCGTGCGGTGCTGCAGCTCTGGGAGCCTGGGGATCCCCACAGTCTGATCGTGGCCTTCAATCTAGGGGTGAGCCCTTGGGAGGACTCTTCCCAGTGCGGTGCAGGCGGTGAGTCCTGACTGGAGAGAGGGTCCACCTGACAGGGTGGCCTCTTTGGCCTGGCCTTTTCCTCCTGGAAGTGCACCCCCCGGGGTTTCCCATGGACGGATTTAGAAGCCCATGTGTGATCGCAACTCACTCACCCGTGCCCAGCGTCCTAGGGATACCCGACAGCTGACGGATTCGCAGCGGAAGTGCTGCGGGCCCGGCGGTGCACGTGGAGCTCCTGAAGTCCAGGTTCTGCGCCACCCTCTGGGTGGCGTTGGCCTCCCCCTAAATTTTAGTGGTAGCAATGAGGAGACTGGTGGGGGAGACCCAGAGGGATGAGGGCAGGGGCTGGAGCCTGGCTGGCAGGCAGGTATGAGGGGAGCTGGCCCTTTGCCAGAGGCACCGGACCCAGGCTCAGGTCCTCTGCCAGCCCTGCTGGGCGCAGGACTCCGTGACGCCCTGGAGTGCTCCTCTCCCCGCGCGCAGCACCCACTGTGGTTGGCCCAACCGCCCCAACTGCCTCTCCCTGCCTTTTAGTTTCACAATGTGCGTGCGTGCGTGTGTGTGTGTGTGTGTATAACATTTTTGTGCTTTAGGTGAAAATTTACATAGTAAATTAGTTTGCCATTCAGCAATTCATACAAAAATTTTCCCCGACATTGGTTGCAATCCCCGCAATGTGTCAGCACCCTCCCCATCCCCACCCTCCTGAAAAATGTGTCCTTTTGATGCCCACATGCAACTGGACACCACAACATACCACACACAAAGGGAATCCCAGCTGGGTTTCAGACCCAGACATAAAAACACAACTTTAAAACAATTACGATACGGTATGAAAAAGAAATTAAGTACAGACAAAAATAGAAAATAAAAGAATATTTGAAGACAGTATCCTCCCTATTTTGGACTCAGGAGTCTGTGGGCACGAAACTGCTTGGGTGGCACACTGTTCATTTCTTTTCAGAAAATACAAAGTCTGAGAGGAGGGAACTGGTACCAGGAGTGGATGCAGGAAAGGACCTTTGTGGAAATGGGGAAAATCTGGGATTGATTAATGGGTTTGGATAAGGCTGAAAAGAGTGAATATCCACATAATCTTTAAAGATGGCTTTCCAGCAGCCTAGAGCACACATTGGAAACTTCTCTAATAAATTATTGCCAGAAGATTCCATGAAGCAAAATGGATTGTTGTTGTCGCTACTTGCCGTTGAGTCGAAAAGGGATTAGAGTTAAAAATCTTCCTGCAAAGAAAATTACAGGCCTGGTTGGCTCTCAGCAGATTTCATGAAACATGCAAAGAACAGTTAATTTTGGCCTTAGACAGGATCCATCAAAGAATAGATGAAGACGAAACTCTCCCCAACTTGCCCACGAAGCTAAATGCAATCATGGTCGGCAAGGTCAACGTGTTTGTTACCTACTGGTGCACAACGAATTATCCCAAAACTTAACAGATGTGGGATAGACTACAAAACAGTCCATTCGTTTTGATAAAATTTGCAACTAAACAAAGATAGCTATAATTACTTCTATCCCAGAATATAGTTTTGACGGTGAAAGAATAAGCCAGAAATTTTAAATAACGAGGGTAACTATTAAAAGATTTTAAAACTTTTTTAATGCTGATATAATTGCAAACCTAGAGGACGAATATAAAATTGCTGATAAAGTGGCAGGATATAGGACAAATATACCAAAATCAGTTCTATATTTCTGTCCAGAAATAAGCACGCGAAAAAATGGAAATGGGAAGGATAGACCATTCTTTTTTCTCTGCTATTTGATTGTACCAAATAGTGTCAAAAACAATAAGATACTTAGGGAAATGTTTTGATAGAAACGGTAAGGAACCTATATGAAGAAAATAATCTACTGAAGTAAATAAAACAAAACCCGATTGAATGCAAAAAAATGCCTGTTCTCCCAAACGTGAAGACTTGTAAAACAAGTCAAGTGTTTCAAAACTAAGATATATATATAATGTGATTCCCATTGGAATACCAAAATAGTTGTCTGTTGAACTGAACACAGAGTAGAACTGCCACTTAGGGTTTTTTTCTGAGGGGGAAGGAAGGGGGCTGTAATTTTTCCAGAAGCAGATTCCCAGGTCTTTCTCCTGTAGAGCTGCTGGGTGCGTTCGACCCGCCAACCTCTCGGTTAGCAGCCAAGTGCTTAACCATTGCACCGCCAGGGCTCCTTATACCAAAGAACAGACAATTGAAATATGAAAAAGGATAGTAAGTGCAGCCTTCTTTCATTGAATAATAGAACAAATTAATACATTATACTAAACCAAAAAACCAAACCCATGCTGTCGAGTCGATTCTGACTCATAGTGACCCTATAGGACAGGGTAGAACTGCCCCATAGTTTCCAAGGAGCGCCTGGTGGACTTGAACTGCCAACCTTTTGGTTAGCAGCCATAGCTCTTAACCACTGCGCCACCAGGGTTTATACTAGAAACTGAGAAATACACCAGTGGAACAAAATAGAAAATTCATAATAAATGGTGCTGACTCAACTGATTGTCCTTATAGAAAAGTGTGCCAAAATACTGCATTGAATTACAAATTTAATGTATAAATCAACAACAATCTTAACAGAAAATTAGGAAGTTACATGTAAGATTTTCTTAACTTATATAGGAAATCCAGAAATTATAAGAGAAAAGGTAGATGTAATTGAGCATAAAACATTTCAATTATTGAAGAGAGGAAAATAGCCTGCAAAAAAAAAAAAAAGAAGAGATAAACAAGCAAAAGATTTAAAAATTTGAAACATAGATGACAAAGGACTAATAACTATTCCTACTTTAGATGAAGGAGACACAAAAATTTGGCACTTGGAAAATGAGCAATGATTTTTTTTAATAATATTTTATTATGTTTTTGGTGAAACTTTACGCAGCAAATTAGGTTCCCATCTGACAATTTCTACAAAAATCATTCAGATCTTTCACAGCGTGTCAACAGTGTCTTTAATTGTGTTCCGGTTGTTCCATTTCCAGTACTCTAATTTCCCTGCCCCCTTATCATCTCATCTTTGCTTTAGAGTAATGGTTGACATTTTGGCTGCACATAATGGTTTTTTAATGGAGTGCCATACTGATGGATAATACCCTTTATTTTGTGTGCCAGTCTGCTATTTCGATAAAAGATGAACTCAGGGAATAGTTTCAGTACAAGGTTTAAAGAGTATCTCAGGGATGACTTGTATTATAAGTATATATATAGTCTCAGCTGGTCCGGTAGGTCTGGACTTTTTAATAATCTGAGCTCTGTTCTTCATTTTTCTCCCACTTTTTCAGCATCTATGTATTGTGGCCCTCATCAGAACTGTTGGTAATGAGCAATTACCGACCATTCAGAAAATATCCAAATCCCCAATAAAAATAATCAAAGTTTCAAAAACACTGATAGTTAAGAAAATGTCAATCAAAATCCCAGTGAAACTGGCACAATTTAAAAATCAACACCACTTATGGCTGGCTGGGCTGTGGGGAGAAGGATGCCCTCAGACATGGCTGGAAAGGTGCTGTCATGGATGGAATTATGTCCCCTCCAAAAGGTATATATCAATTTGTCTGGGCCATGATTCCCAGTATTGTGTAATTGTCCTCCACTTTTGATTGTAATTTTACATTAAAGAGGATTAGGGTGGGATTTTAACACCCTTACTATGATCCAGTGTAAACGGAGTTTCCCCGGCGTGTGGCCTGCACCACCTTTTACCTTACAAGAGATAAAAGGAAAGGGAAGCAATTGACCTGAGATTCCCGCACTGAGAAGCTCCCAGACCAAGGAAAGAGTGATGACAAGGACCTTTCTCCAGAGCTAACAGAGACAGATAGCCACCCTGAATTTGGGCTTGTAGCCTACTAGACAGTGAGAGAATAAATTCTCTTTGTTAAACCTATCCACTTGTGGTACTTTTGTTATAGCAGCACTAGATGACAAAGACAGGTGCGTTACTACAGACTTTTAGGCGAAAGACATAGACATGGCTCTATACTTTTTAAAACATTCTTTGAACTGGAAATCTCACTCATTAGAATCTACCCCACAGATACAAATCTTGTAGTACATAGTAACCCTGCAGGACACAGTAGAACTGCCTCATACAGTTTTCAGGGAGCAGCTGGTGGATTCGAACTGCCAACCTTTTGGTTAGCAGCTGGGCTCTTAACCACTGTGCCACCAGGGCTCCATGTAGTATATGCAAAGGATGGTTATTGTTAAAGACAAAAAAGGAAAAATAAAATTATTGCCCATTAAGGATGTGATATTATAATAAAATTTTAATGCATAATATTCAAATATTCCAGTAATATTAGAATAATAATATAATAACCATATCATATAATAATATATGGTAGTCATTAGAATGAAACAGAGCTATAGAAGATTAGTAAGTGAAATCACTGTGAAGTATCATTGAAGAAAAAAAAGCAAGACAGAGAGAAGTATATATATAAAGTGAGCCCATATGGGTAAAACAATAACAAATAACCAAATGTATTTGAATACAAGCATATATATATGTGTATATATATATATATATGTCCATAAATGAGTAGATGTGGTTATTTGCATGTGTGAGTATGATAGTTTAAGCAAGAATAATAAGATAGAACACTTACCTGATTGTTGATATGAACTATCTTAGATTCAGTTATGGGAAGGGACAAGGGGTGGGGAGCTAGAACATACTGAAAACACTATGCTTAATTGACTCATTGGCAGTGGGTTTTTTTTAAAGATCATAGCTGCTATGTGTTTTCATTTCTGTAGAGTTATATGAAAGTGTATAGGTTGCACATTGTCATTGTTACCATTTATTTACATTCTTTATGTATAAATATGAGTTAAAAAATTAGAAGAACTAAGCAGCATTAGTTCCATATCTACTGACTTACAGGGGAGCCATGATCAAATGTCAAGTGAAAAAAGGGGCAAGGAGCAATGTGGGTAGACTGTGTTGAAGGTTCTGTAACAGCAAACATGCAAATAGATCTACATGGATACGTACGACTGTAACATGTGTCCCAGAAAAGAGAAATGTAAGGAAGAACACACATGTGTCTTTGAACAATGGACACCTTGGGGGAGCAGGAGCATCACACACATGTAGGGATGGCTTGTATTATAACTTCTTTGCAAATTTGTACTGTTACGTATGTCATAATAAGATTATAAGATATTTGCAAGTTGTAAAATATGACATGTATGTTTTTAAAACTATTTTTTTATGTTGTTGTTGCTGTTAGGTGCCATCAAGTTGGTTCCGACTCATAATGACCTTATGTACAACAGTAGGAAATACTACCCCATCCTGCGCCATCCTCACAATTGTTGCCGTTTGATCCCATTGTTGCAGCCATTGTGTTAATCCATCTTGTTGAGGGTCTTCCTCTTTTTCTTGTAGGAAAAAAAAAACAATCTTTAATGTCAGATCAGAGATTTTAATCCCTGGATAGAGAACACAAACACAGACTGTACAAAAGTCAGACTGCAGATTTCATGTTTGGTATATGAAGCCAGTGACCTCTTCTGATCTCTATCCCTAGAAAGGACCAAAAAGAATTCTGCGAGGTCAATATAGTAACTCTTAATGCATGTACACGTGTATACGCAAAGATGAGGGCTGAACACCATGTGCAATTGAGTAGGTAACACAAGGCACAAAGAAGAGTCTCCTTGTCTGGTATGGTACTACCATCTTCCTCCCCTCATCGCTCTACTGGAAAACCTAACCTTGCGCACTCCAGGCCTTTTATCAGGACTCAATGGCAATGGGTTTGGCTTTGGTTTAAACGTAGAGGAAATTAACTGGGAAATTGCTGCTTTTAGGATAATGAAGACTATGACCATAAGTCTTTAGACAGGTGGACCTCTCCAGACACCTCTGCCCACCCTGTATACATCAGGCCCCTGGCAGGTCTGTACCCCTGAGAACCACAGGCTTTCGTTTTTCATCCTCTGGTACTGGCAGAATTAACCCTGTCTCAAATTTTTCAAAGCTCTCGCTTCTGTCTGCCTCTGACCCCGTCCCTCGCAGGAGCCATTACTGTCACTGAGAAATATACACAGGGCAGCCTGTGGATGGAGATGCCCATCCTGGAGGCCCTGCCCTCCCTTCCTTGCTCCTGAAGGCTTCCCTGTGCCATTTGGGGTCTTATCTCCCAGGAGGGTCAACATGCCCCTGGCATCTTCCAGGGCGTGGGACATGATGATGTGTCTAAGACTTGGGCTTTTCTGCTCATTATACAGTCTGGGCCTGAATCTGTCCCTTGCTGGCCTCACCTCTAACCATCTGTGTTCTCCCAGGGTTAAGAGGCCTCATCTGCCTTTGTTCCTATACTTCCAGTCCAGTCTTTTTCTTCCCGTTCTCTGACCCCAGGATTGGCCAAATTATACCACAGAAAAAAAGAAAGAACAAGCTAGTGTCATTGATATGTGCAAAATCAAACAGAAAAAGCTTTTTTAAAAGAAAAAAAAAAGTTTCCTTACATCCTAGGAACTCATCCTTTGCATGAGTTACGCAGACACTACTAGATCTACTGTTATGCAGAAAAGGGACACCCAGGAGAGTTTTTCTAAACCATCTCCCACTCCAGTCCAAAGAGGCCCAGTACCCACTGCGGCCAAGTCAATTCCGACTCATAGTGACCCTACAGGACAGAGTAGAACTGCCCCATAGAGTTTCCAATGAGCACCTGGTGGATTCGAACTGCCGACGCTTTGGTTAGCAGCCGTGGCACTTAACCAATACGCCATGAGGGTTTCCTCCAAAGAGGCAACACTAAATCACAGCAATAAACCCAAATTCCCCCAGTGAGGGCAGTAGACTTGAATGCGGTGAGCTCTTTATTTCACCACCTCCTCCTCTTTGCCCAACCAGGACCTCCTCCTTTCTATGCTTGGAGGATGATGAGAAGTGACCCAGAGTCCTTGGGTAGGGCCTTATGCCCACTGCTCACCTACAGGCAGGTCTCCCCACAGCCTACTCTCTCTCTGGTTCCTTCTATGCAAAGAACTCAGTGACACCTCGTTCACCAGCACACTTCCGTTGGAGCTGTCTTTGCAGAGTCCCCCTCAGCCTCCCAAGTCCCACTGAAATCCCATTTCTCCCCCCCTCCTTATGCTGTGCTCATTCTCAGAGTTCTGAGACCTCACCATCCAGATCAGGCCTGTCCTCTCCTCTCCTAGGCTAGGGGAACCTCTGAGCAGACCTGGTGTCTGCAGTCAGGTGTTCTGGGGCTCCTTCTTTCCAGGTCCCCCTAGGATTGCAGCTCTCCATGCACTTGGAGTAGTTGGATTGGGGCACAGGCTGGGAGGAGAGGTTCTTACAGGCAGGTGGGTTAAAGGAGCCTGAACAGAGGCCTTAACAGAACAAAAACCTACTGTCTTGTTGATTTCAATGCATGGTGAACCCAGGTGTTTCAGAGTAGAACTGCACTGCACAGAGTTTTCAATGACTGTGATAGTACAGAAGTAGATTGCCAGGCCTTTCTTCCGTGGGCCACATATCTTTTGGGTAGCAGCTGATGAGATGACCCACATTTCCCAGCACAAATGCCCTGCTCCTCCCAGTCCCAAGTTGCTAGCAGGTCTTCAGGCTCTTCCTCCTCTGGCTTCAGTGCTGTGCCCCCACCCTCTGTAGCCTGGCCTCCTGCCTCTGCAACCTCACCAGCTGGTGCCTCAACCTCCTCAGCTGCTCTCTCTGCTTCTCCAGCTGCCCCTCCAGCTCCTGCAGACGGCACTCCTCTCCCACACCTCCCTCTTCTTGGAGGCCATCAAGTGGCCTTGGCCAGCTGGTGGCAGCCTCTGGGCTTGCATGGGGGTGAGGGTGGCAGTTCCTTTTCCAGCAGCTCTTCACAGAGGACCTGGTTGCTGAAGCCCTGGCTCATTCCATGCTCCATGTGAGCCACCAGGGCCTCCTGGGACTTGAACACAAGGCAGCAGGCCAAGCAGTGGAAGCTGCGCTCATGGGTCACTAGCCACTCCGGGGTGGCTGCGTGGGGGCTTTCCCCATGATCCTCTCCTCAGACGCTGGGCTCGGTGGTGCGGGCCTGGGGCCCCTCCTTCCAAGGCCCCAGGGTGCTCACCAGGGACTCAGTGTTGGCCAGACTGGGGGCACGGCGACGGTGCTCTACTCAGAGAGCTCGGCCTCAAAGACTTGGGGCATCTGTCCCACGGGGGCAAAGGAGGTTTTGGTCTGCCAGGCCACAGCCACCCACTTGACCGTGCGCACCTGGGTGAAATATGCACACCTTACCCATCGCTTCTCTGGGGTAGCCCCTTAGCTGGATGAATGAGATGTCTGCTCAGCGGAAGCTGAGGGAAAAGGCCTCTCTGATGGTAGTGGAGTCTTCCCGGCCCTAGAGCTTGGGTTTTTTGCTTGAGATGTTGTGGATTCTTGGGCATTTTCCTTTTGGATAGAGACCTCTGAGAATAGTTAATTTATATGAGCTCTCATGGCCCTGATCTTCATATAGGAGCCCAAGGCTCTGGTCTCAGGAATCCCTGGAGGCCTCTCCATCACCAGCACCCTCCACCTCTGCAGACCTCGTCCCTTCTCTCTTTCCACAGAAGCTACCATATTTTGGGGGCATTGCTGTGAGCAATAAAATCTCTGCAAAATGGTACCAATGATAATAGCCATTTCCAAGCAGTGGATTCTGACTCATGGCTATACCACGTGTTACAGAGTAAAGCTGCACTCCATAGAGTATTCTTGGCTGTAATCATTATGAAAGCAGAAGCAAGGCCTCTCGTTCAGGACGCACCTGTGTGAGTTGGAACCACTAACCCTTCGTTTATCTGTAGAGCACAAACGGTTTGTGCCACCAAAGGTCCCCTTCTAGTGATAGTAGTGCCTTGTAACAAAAGTTCACGCCCTTTGAAAACAGTATTGTGGGGTTTCATATTTGTAAACAAAGAATCTTCAAGTTAATTTTTTCGTGGCATTGATATGTTGAATGCCAAGTGAATTCCCTCCTTTGGAACATGTAAATGTCCTCATTTCCCTGAACCTTTTTAACAGTCTGAAACTTCTCCTAAAGATTTCTTCTACGCCGGTGATTTTCTTACCATATTTAACAAGTAAACATTCAAACAGGAGAAATGCTCATCTCTTTTAACTCTCTTTGAATGGAGGACTTTTTATAGAGGTGCCGTACCTAAAGAGAAAGAAAAATTTGTATACTTTGTTAAAAGTTTTACATGTATACCTCTTCCTTGTACCCTTCCTAAACAAGCAACAGAGGGTTAAACTAATCTTTCTGTAAACAGAAGTCCCTTCTACAGGTCCATCTTAGATGAACTCTTTCAAGGTCCTCAGGCAGAAAACAGATGACTACGTATCTGAGAGTCTTGATTCCACAAATGTCAGTGGTCAAATACAACTACCTCACCTGGGTGTGTCTGGGTGGGTTGTCCATGTCAGCTTAAAGGTCTGTAGGTTTTTCTGTATCTGAGGGAAGGACTGGAGAGCTCAGAGAGAAGAAAGAGATGGAGGTAGGTTGTGTGAGTTGGATGGACAGAAAACTCCAAGGTGAGACACAGGATAGAGAGGAGGGACCTCCCAGGATTATGTTAGAGAGATACAGAGACCAAAGAGGGAGAAGAAAGCAGGGCTCAGCCACTGTGGGTAAGCACAGGAGAAAAGCAGAGAAGAAAAAGGGGTGGGTGGTGGAAGAGGTTATAGTATCAGGGTGCGCCACCAGGATTTACAGCATAAGCTCAAGTTCAGTGTGGTAAAATTTTAAAACTTCAAGTCTAAATAGAACTTTAGAACTTGGAGGAAAAGGGCAAGTCTCTGAAGCTCAGGCAGCAAGTCATGCCCAGACCTTCTGCTGCCTGAGTCCAGGCTGGGAACTGTTGGGGCTCACAGCGACCGGGAACTCTGGGTCAGCGTGGGGTACTGTGTTCTTTCACACCACCCACTCCCAAAACTCCTCAAATACCTTTAATTCTTTTAGTTCATCACATGACTTATCAATTCGATCTCATTAGAACATATTAAAAATAAGTACAAGTCTCCATAACCACCCTTCTTCCTGGCCCTTCACCCACTGCCCTAGGTGACCACTTGCCTCCTTCAATCCCAGAGATAGAAGCAGGAATACCATAGGCCTAAAATATTGAGTGTCTTCTCCTCCCTACTCTGAAAAACCCTCAGGTTACAGTAGAATTTTATGATTAACGAATTTATTCCTTCACATTACCGACTTTGCTTAATTGTCTACTAAAGGGCAGGAAGTACTTTCTCAACAAAAACCTTAGTGACCCTGTTATCCTACATCAAAGGCTTCATCTTCTCTCCTTGTGGCCTTCTTTTTCAGGGAAATACAACCCCTCACGGCCAGCTCTAATTGATTGGGAAGAATTTTCCTCCCACCTCAATTCTTAGAGAAAGGCCTCTTCGTTGCATTCCACCGCTCCATCCCTGGGTAAAGATGAGCCAAAAAGGATGGTTTTCTGAAGGAGGTTTCTCCCTCCTCCCAGTTAGAGAAGATGTCCCAAACTCTCACTAGCTGGACGACTTTGATTTAGGAAACAATCTCTGGCAACTGGTAGCTTAAGTCGCTCTCCCACAGAAGACCTCAGATCAACAACCTCTCCAAAGAGCCGTTGGGATCTGAGTGAACACCATGGCTTCCAGTAACTCTTGTGTGACATCATTGTTGACATCTCTCAGTTCCAAGGGCCCATTGTGAATCCATACACGGCAACAAGAAAAATGTGGCAACTCTTCTGGCAGGGGTTAGGAAGTTATTTTAAGGGAAATAATATAGAAAGAATGAATTGAACCTCTCCCCTGCCCTTAAACAGGTTGATATCCATTGGGGTGACTTGAGAGTCCAGGGAATGATAACAGTATAACGGCCGTTGTTCCCCAAGCCACTCCTCTGACACTGTTTGAACCACTTTGCTCCAGTCCTAGAAACACATGTCCACTCTGAAGCCCTCTCAGGCTTCCTTTGCAGCTGAGGCTTCACATAGGCTGTTCTCTTTGAATGGAAGATGTTCTCTCCCCTCCCTTCTTCTCCGTGGTGAACCATGATGGTGAAGACAGCAGACCCCAACCAAACTCCTGGGCTTGAGTCCCAGTGTCTCCATATACCTGCCATATGACCTTGGATGAGGCATTTAACCTCTCTATGCCTCACTCCCATCACCTGTCAGATTAAGAGAACTCTATCTTTCTTATACCGTTGTTGAGAGGATGTCACCTTTAACAACAATGACTGCCACAGACTAAGATTGTGTGAATGCTCACTGTTAGAGGAGGCCTGGTGGTGCAATTGTTAAGTGTTGGCTACTAAGGAAAAGGGTGTCAGTTCAAACCCACTTAGTGGCTTCAAAGGAGAAAGAGCTGGCTATCTGCTATCATAAAGATTACAGCCTTGGAAACCTCATGGAGCTGTTCTACTCTGTCACGTGGGGTCAGTAGGAGTTAGGATCGAGTTGATAGAACATAGCAACAACAACATTGTTATACTTCATGTCACAGCTTGCTAAGTCTGCCTAAACTACTTGATATTCGTGCTCTAAGTATATCAGATCAGTCTATAATCCCTACATGATAACACTCCCCCTCCCTACCCCACCCAACTGTTCACGTGAGATCCTCATTTAAAAATCTATCTCCTTTAGAAGGATTATAAGCAACTTAGGGGCAAACACAAGGTCTGCCTTATATGTGTAGTCCCAGAAAGTAGGATAGTACCTGACATGTAGTAGATACTTGACATATATTAGTTGGATCAATGAATGATGAGTCCCCCAAAAGACCCATCCTTTACAGAAAATCAGCGCAGAATAGAACTCTTTGATGTGGTGCCTAAAGGCACCATCACTCATGGGTAGGCTGTTGACCCAAATTCATTGACCTTCCTGGCTCTGAGACCCAGAATATGGTACACTTACCCCCTTCCCATGCTTTCTCTTGGGCCTTCTGGAAAAGGGTTAGCATTATGGCCTCACAGAAAAGCAATGAGTATAAGGACCTCCATGGTCAACCTACGTGGGAGGCCTAGCAGAGCCCTCAGGAAAAAGCCCACTGTTCTCTGCTTTGCTGCACATTTGATTTTGTTCTAGAGGGCTATTTAGAAAAGTAACCAGTAAAATTGTTGAAACCATTTGAGAAGGGGTTTTAGAAAGTTTTGTTGGTGAACAGAAGGGAATCTGATAACTTGGAGGAAAACGAAAGCTCTCAGATGAGGAAGAGAGGGGGATTGTTTTGTGTGACTGCAAAGGGTAGAACCGGGACAAGCATCTCTAAACACAAAAGGACAGAAGAAGATGTTTCTTGCTCAGAAATGCAGCAAAAATGCCCCAATAGCTTCACCCTGTCTCCTCAGAATTTTTATGTTCATGATACCCATCACCTTGCACTGCGGCCTCAGGAGAATACTTGGGGTTTCCTGAATATATTGGGCCATTTCCTACTTTTTAACCAGCTACTGATATTTCCACATTTGGTTCAGCATCACTTCCTGGTAAACTCTTTTCTGACCCTACTACTGGTATAACTCCTCACTTCCTGCTGTGTACTCCATTGTGTTTTAGAAACAATTTGCCATAGCTCAGAACACACTTGATTTTATTTGCTTCTTGTGATTGATTGTAAAAGTGGCCACTCATTCTTGCTGTCTCTGTACCTGTTCCCTTTTAATGTTTCAAGCATCACTTCTTGGTTGAAGCCTTTCTTGACACTATTCCTGGTAGAATATCCTACTCCCTGTTGCTATTGTCTTTAGGTGCCATTGAGTCGATTCCGACTCATAGCGACCCTATGTACAACAGAACTACGTCCTACTCTGGGAGATTCTTGTACTCAAGAAATTCCTTGCCATAGTTCAGAAAGCACTCAAGTGCTTTTCTTTATTGTACCTGAATACAGTATGGCCACATATTTTTCCTGTTTGTTTTCCATGCCTTTGAAAAATGACCTGGAAGCTGCTTTCATCAAAAGCAGAAGTCTGTTAACATCTTGAATTGCAACTGAACTTATGACACCTTTGGCCATTGGCCAATACCAAACCTGATAGAAGTAGAGAACTGAAAGGACTTGGGCTTTGGGGCTTGCCCTATAAAGCTGCTCTTAAAACCCTGGAAACTCATGGGTTTGAGCCAAGGCCAGTGATTTATGTCTTTCATCAAATTTGGATAGTGTCCGGCTGTTATTTTTGCTTCTGCACCTTTCTCTCTCTCCTCTATTTTTGGGATGACCATGATGTGTTTCCGGGAGAAAAATGTGGCAGCCTGCTCCCATAAAGATTTACAGCCTTGGAAACCCTATGAGGGTGGTTCTACTTTGTCCTACAAGGTTGCTATGAGTTGGGATCGACTCAACGGCAATGGGTTTGGTTTTGGTGTGATATGTTTATTGGTGTGTTTGATGTCCCACGGGAACCTCAGGTTCTGTTCATTTTTCTTATTCTTTTTTCCCCCTTCAGACTGGATAATTCCAAATGCCTTGTCTTCAAATTTGATGACTCTGTGTTCTGCCTGTTCAAATCTGTCATTGAGCCACTCTAATGAATTTTTATTTCAGCCGTTGTGTTTTCAGCTTCATAATTTCCATTTGGTTCATTTTTATAGTTTCTATTCCTTTATTATAGAAACTATGTCATCATGAGTGAGACTATATCATAGAAACTATAAAAATGAACCAAATGGAAATCATGAAGATGAAAAGCACAACAGCTGAAAAAAAAATTCTATATCTTTATTAGAGCCCTGCTGGTGCAGTGGTTAAGAGTTTGGCAGCTGGAATCCACCAGCTTCTCCTTGGACACCATATGGGGCAGTTCTCCTCTGTCCTATAGGGTCACAATGAGTCAGGTTCAACTGAATGGCAACCGGTTTGATTTATACCATTGTGGACATTTTCTGTTTGTTCATACATTGTTCTTGTGATTTACCTCTTTATTCATGGCTTTCTTTATTTCATTGAGTATATTTAAGATATTTGATTTAATGTCTTTGACCAGTAATTCCAATGTCTAGGCTCCCTCAGGGATTGTTTCTGTCAGATATTTATCTTTACTTTATAGGAGCCATATTTTTCTGTTTTTTTGTATGCTCTGGAATTTTTTGTTGAGAAATGGAAATTTTGACTATTAAAATGTGGCAGTTCTGGAAATTATATTCTCTCCCTCATCATGGTTACTGCTGTTGCTTGTTGAGGGCTTGAGCCATCCATTTGCACAGTGGATTTTTAAATTATGTATGTAAAGTCTATATTTCACCTGTGAGTGGTCAGTCAAGCATCTGTTTCATTATCTCTGTGGTCAGTTTGTGACCTTACAGATATTTCCTTAAATATGGAGATTTTTTTTTAAGGTGTGTATATCTCTTTAGAAGCCCTGTTAGCACCGTGGTTAAGAGCTCGGCTGCTAATCAAAAGGTTGGCAGTTCAAATGCAACAGCTGCTCCTTAGAAATCTTATGAGGCAGTTCTACTCTGTCCTATAGGGTTGCTGTTGGTTGGAAATGACTCTATGGCAACATGTTTGTTTTTTTGTTTATATCTCTTTCAGCCACTGGATCCTGAAGGGGCTAAAACAGGGCAAAAACATCCTCAGTGTTCCCTCAAGTAACCCCCTGACCCACCAAAATGTACAACTCCAAATTTTTGGAGGACAAGGTTCTTATAGTCCATGGTGGCATCAGTTAGCCACTCCAAGAATAAAAGCTACTGCCCACATGTCTGTGGTCATGCTGAGGAATGGGTGGTGTTAGCTGGTTCCCCCATGTTGCTCTCTTGCTAAAGCTCAGCAGCCACTCTCTTCATCGAGTAGTTCTCTGGTTGCCCTAAGTATCTGATTAGGCTGCAGACCACTGAAAAGGATGATTCTGACTTTTTTTTTCAAGCTTAATGCTGTTTTGCTGGAAAGACCAATACTTGGTGCTTTCTACTCTGCCATTTTCCATTACATTAAGTTTTTTCAACTATATTGTTTTTCGCATCACATTCACTGTCACTTCAAAAGTAGGATGAGGTGTCATTACTTGCTGAGCCTTTTTGAGTAATTACACTACAAATCAGGTCTCATGCCCTACTGACAGCTCAGGAATCAATGTTCTTGGTTGTCTCTCCCAGTCTTATACTTGCATATTAATTCCTTTAAAAAATGATTTTTCTATGGCTATTTTAGTGGACTTTAAGGAATTAAAGGAGGTAAGTATGTGTATTCAATCTTCTGTCTTAAAGTGGAATCATTGACCTTGCCCATTTATTAATTGGGGATTTTATAGTAACCCCGATTGAGGTATAAAAAAATATATAGCTTCTGTTTATTTAAGTTTGCCTTTATGAGTGATACATTTTTATTTTACTTTAGGTGAAAGTTTACAGCACAAATTAGTTTCTCATTCAAAAATTTATACACAAATTGTTTTGTTGCCATTGGTTTCAATCCCCACTATCTATTAGCATGCTCCCACTTTCCCTTTACACCTCAGGTTTCCCGTGTCCATTCCTCCAGTTGACCTGAACAGGTGACGCCCATTTGGTGTCATACACTTGATTGAATTAAGAAGCATGTTCTTCACGTGTGTTATTGTTTGTTTTATAAGCCTGTCTAATCTTTGGCTGAAAGGTAGACTTTGGGAGTATCTTCAGTTCTGGGTTAGCAAGTGTCTGTGGGCCATAGTCTCTAATCTCTGGCTGAAGGGTGCACCTCAGGAGTGACTTCATTACTGAACTAAAAGGATGCCTGGGGACCATACTCTTGCAGTTTCTCCAGTCTCTGTCAGGCCAGTAAGTCTGGTCTTTTTTCGTGAGTTAGAATTTTTTCCTACATTTTTCTCCAGCTCTGTCTGGGGCCCTCTATTGTGATCCCTGTCAGAGCAGTCAGTGGTGGTAGCCTGGCACCATCTAGTTGTGCTGGACTCAGTCTGGTGGAGACCATAGTAGTTGTGATCCATTAGTCCCTTGGACCAATCTTCCCCTCGTGTCTTTGGTTTTCTTCATTCTCCCTTGCTCCTGAGGGGTGAGACCAGTGGAGTATCTTAGATGGCTGTTCACAGGCTTTTAAGACCCCAGATGATACTCACCAAAGTAGAATGTAGAATATTTTCTTTATAAACTATGTTATGCCAGTTGAGCTGGATGTTCCCTGAGACCATGGTCCCCAGGTCCCTCAGCCCAGTAATTTGGTCCCTCAGGGAGTTTGGATGTGTTTATGGAGCTATCATGACCCTGAGTTATACAGTTCTGCTGGTTTCCCCAGTATTTTGTACTCTTTTATCCTTCGCCAAAGTTACTACTTCTCTATTTGGTTATCTTTTCTTGCACATAACTTATCACCTTTCTATTTTATGCCTTTGAGTATTTTAGAATGCACTTCCTCTTTAACAGTTAAAAAATTAAGCAAAAATGCCATATTTCTTAAAAACTTTTTATTTTTTGTATTTTAAATTTAAATATGTGATCTAACTGGAAATAACTAGGTGTAAGCAGCAAGTCAATGGATCAAAATATTTATTTTTAGAGGTTATTGTTTAGGTAGTTACCAAATTGCCCAGAAAACTAGTTCTTGAATAAAACATCTCGTTCCTCTGCTCCCCGCCATCAAACAAATTGAAAAGCATTTTCAGAAAAAGGAAGCCCACCATTCTCACCACTTCATTTTAAATATATTGCTTTGGTGCAAAATATACCCCTTCTCTTTTTTTCATTTATCCATCTGTGATCTTTTCTCTATTAAACTCACAAAAATTTTGAGGTGTACGGAATTTTGCAAAGTTAACAAGCAAGGGTGATTTCATAACTGGGTCTATGTGTTCCAGCCTCAAAGCAGGAGAGGTGTAAATAGAAGCCACAAGGGTGTCTTAAACCATGAGAACATGCTTCTCTGGGATTTGCTATTTTGTTCTACAAAGGGCTCTAGAATTTTTGTCCATATGAAGATAAATCTGTATATCAACTTTACTATCCACAGGGAGTAACATCCTAAGCCATAGGCATTTATAAGGAATATATTCATGCCTTGGAGGTTATTTACAAGTATATGTATTTTGGTGAACATATATTTTCATTTTTGATGGGTATTTGTCTAGAAGTAAATTTGCTGAATTATAAATTATAGATAGTTTCAAATAATTGTTTAAAATGGTTGTACCAGTTTATACTCTCCCCTGCAGTAGATTAGAGTTCCAGTTCCTCCATTCTACTCAAAATTTGAGATTTAGTATCTTTTTCATTTTACCCATCCTGGTTGGTATGGGGTAGTGTAATATTGTCACTTTATATTTGCATTTGTGTTTGCATGATGACCAAAGATGTCTAGCCCCTTTTCTTATGTTTATTGCTCACTAGGCAGGCCAAAGTGGGAGGTGAGGGTGAGGGCTGGGGTAGGAGTCAGAAATAACCTGCCATTTTTCCTTGTAGATCATATACTTCTGTCTGCTTTCCTAACTGGTAGCAGCTAAGCCCTGTATTAGAGATACTCCCACCACCATTCTGCTTGACTCTTTTTTTTTATTAACTTTTATTGAGCTTCAAGTGAACGTTTACAAATCAAGTCAGACTGTCACATATAACTTTATATACACCTTACTCCGTACTCCCACTTGCTCTCCCCCTAATGAGTCAGTCCTTCCAGTCTCTCCTTTCGTGACAATTTTGCCAGCTTCCAACTCTCTCTATCCTCCCATCCCCCCTCCAGACAGGAGATGCCAACACAGTCTCAAGTGACCACTTGATATAATTAGCTCACTCTTCATCAGCATCTTTCACCTACCCACTGTCCAGTCCCTTTCATATCTGATGAGTTGTCTTCGGGGATGGTTCCTGTCCTGTGCCAACAGAAGGTTTGGGGACCATGACCGCCGGGATTCCTCTAGTCTCAGTTAGACCATTAAGTCTTGTCTTTTTATGAGAATTTGGGGTCTCCATCCCACTGTTCTCCCGCTCCTTCAGGGGTTCTCTGTTGTGCTCCCTGTCAGGGAAGTCATCGATTGTGGCCGGGCACCAACTAGTTCTTCTGGTCTCAGGATAATGTAGGTCTCTGGTTCATGTGGCCCTTTCTGTCTCTTGGGCTCTTAGTTGTTGTGTGACCTTGGTGTTCTTCATTCTCCTTTGATCCAGGTGGGTTGAGACCAATTGATGCATCTTAGATGGCCGCTTGTTACCATTTAAGACCCCAGACGCCACGTTTCAAAGTGGGATGCAGAATGTTTTCATAATAGAATTATTTTGCCAATTGACTTAGAAGGCCCCCTAAACCATGGTCCCCAAACCCCCACCCTTGCTCCGCTGACCTTTGAAGCATTCAGCTTATCCCAGAAACTTCTTTGCTTTTGGTCCAGTCCAGTTGAGCTGACCTTCCGTGTATTGAGTATTGTCCTTCCCTTCACCTAAAGCAGTTCTTATCTACTAACTAATCAGTAAAAAACCCTTTCCCACCCTCCCTCCCCCCTCGTAACCACAAAAGTATGTGTTCTTCTCAGTTTATACTATTTCTCAAGATCTTATAATAGTGGTCTTATACAATATTTGTCCTTTTGCCTCTGACTAATTTCACTCAGCATAATGCCTTCCAGGTTCCTCCATGTTATGAAATGTTTCACAGATTCATCACTGTTCTTTATCGATGCATAGTATTCCATTGTGTGAATATACCACAATTTATTTAACCATTCATCCGTTGATGGACATCTTGGTTGCTTCCAGCTTTTTGCTATTGTAAACAGAGCTGCAATAAACATGGGTGTGCATATATGTGCTTGTGTGAAGGCTCTTATTTCTCTAGGGTATATTCTGAGGAGTGGGATTTCTGGGTTGTATGGTAGTTCTATTTCTAACTGTTTAAGATAATGCCAGATAGATTTCCAAAGTGGTTGTACCATTTGACATTCCCACCAGCAGTGTATAAGAGTTCCATACGGCAGTTCTATGCCACCTGTATTTAGTCCCTCTTTTTGATTATTGTGATCTTTTACATATTGACTTCAATGATTCCCTGTTCTGAGCATTTTTTTTTAAATTAATCTTAATTTGTTTTTGTGATTTCCCTGTTTGAGTTGATATCAGGGTGTTCTGTTCTGTGACCTTGTGTTGTGCTGGTATCTGATATTATTGGTTTTCTGACCAATTTCCTTTAGTATTTCTTGTAGCTTTGGTTTGGTTTTTGCAAATTCTCTAAGCTTGTGTTTATCTGTAAATATCTTAATTTCACCTTCATATTTCAGAGAGAGTTTGGCTGGATATATGATCCTTGGCTGGCAGTTTTTCTCCTTCAGTGCTCTGTATATGTCATCCCATTGCCTTCTTGCCTGCATGGTTTCTGCTGAATAGTCTGAACTTATTCTTATTGATTCTCCCTTGAAGGAGACCTGTCTTTTCTCCCTGGCTGCTTTTAAAATTTTCTCTTTATCTTTGGTTTTGGCAAGTTTGATGATAATATGTCTTGGTGTTTTTCTTTTTGGATCAATCTTAAATGGGGTTCGATGAGCATCTTGGATAGATATCCTTTCGTCTTTCATGATGTCAATGAAGTTTTCTGTAAGCAGATCTTCAACTATTTTCTCTGTGTTTTCTGTCCTTCCTCCCTCCCTGTTCTGGGAGTCCAATCACACGCAAGTTATCCTTCTTGATAGAGTCCCACATGATTCTTAGGGTTTCTTCATTTTTTTTAATTCTTTTATCTGATTTTTTTTCAGCTTTGTTGGTGTTAATTCCCTGGTCCTCCAGATTTCCCAGTCTGCATTCTAATTGCTCGAGTCTGCTGCTCTGACTTCCTATTGCGTTGTCTAATTCTGTAATTTTATTGTTAATCTTTTGGATTTCTACATGCTGTCTCTCTATGGATTCTTGCAACTTATTAATTTTTCCACTATGTTCTTGAATAATCTTTTTGAGTTCTTCAACAGTTTTATCAGTGTGTTCCTTGGCTTTTTCTGCAGTTTGCCTTATTTCATTTCTGAGATCATCCCTGATGTCTTGAAGCATTCTGTAAATTAGTTTTTTATATTCTGTATCTGATAATTCCAGGATTGTATCTTCATTTGGGAAAGATTTTGATTCTTTTGTTTGGGGGTTGTAGAAGCTCTCATGGTCTGCTTCTTTCTGTGGTTTGATATCGACTGCTGTCTCCGAGCCATCACTAAGATATACTAGTGGTTTATTCTATAATTGCTCACTGAGTCTTGTTTTGTTTTCTTTCAATATACATGGATGGGCTACTAGATTGTGCTGTCTTGATTGTTGTAGCCCTTGACTTACTTATGACCTATTACCAGCTGGTTTGGGCTGTTGCCAGATATATGCCTGAGTCTATTCACTATTATTGAGTAGAATCTGATTTTGGGTCATCAAGTGTGTACTGCACCCTAACACCTATCCACCTTGAGAATTAGTGGTGACAGTTGTGTGCACCAGATTTTATTAGCAGCTGGGGTTCACCCTCTGGGGGGGGGCAGGATGCTGACAGGCTTCCCCCAGGTGTCGGTGAGGTAGGTGTGTCTCTATTCCTATAGCACCTTGGTGGGAGGGCACTGCAGCTGTACCTTAGGCCCCCAATGCAAGTACCTCTACTGATTGGTAGGTGTCACCCTCCTTAGACCCCTAAGGCCAGAGGCTAGGTGGTCTGGGGGGAGCTTCAGCCCTCAGTTCCCTGTTGTGGGTCAGTTAGGGCTCTGTTGAATAAGCAGAGATATCAGACCAGGGAAACTTGTTTTTCCAGAAAATCCGCTAAAAAAAAAATGCAGTCAGATCCCTATCAGAACTGCCTTTGGATTATAACTACCACCTTGTTCCCTGTAAGGATGAAAGTCCGAGATTTGGATCATATATGTTTGGCTGTAGCTAGTTCTGTGTTTTTAGTCCAATTAGGGATGGATTTTTGGTCCCTGGTTTTTTTGTGGTTCCTTCTCTCAGGCCGGAAGAATGGGTTAGGAAAAGACAAAACAAAAAAAAAAGGGAAAAGCAAAGCTTCCACGGAGCCGGAGCCATTCTCCCTCTGGCTCAGGAAATTCCAATGTTAATGAAGCCGCCTGGGAAGGGTGGGGGAGGGTTCAGAGAAACAGGAGAGTAGCACCCCGGAATATAGCCAAAGTTGCTTATCTTGCTTGGAATGACTATTTTATCTGAGATTCCCGCGGGGTGTGTCGCCCATGTGTGCCGGCTGTGTGGAGATTGCCCCCGAGGGTCTGGCCCGCTGAAGCCGTGGTCAGATCCTCTGCTGCTAGTCCAAAGCCCAGCGTCAAGGTTCCCCTGCTGGGACGCTGCACTCCCGCCTCCAAAATCAGTCGCTGCCTCCTGGGGACTTCTCGTCCCGCCAGCCGCGTCACCGCGCCGCCCCCGCGGACCGGCTGGGGCCCCTCCTGGGGTTAGTTCAGGGGAGTAGGGCTGCGCCCGGTGCTTGCGCTGTGACAGCGCCCAGTCAAAAGCCCGGCGCCAAGGTTCCCCGGCTGGGATGCTGCACTCCCGGCTCCAAATCCAGTCACTGCCTCCCGGGGACTTCTCCCACCAGCCGCGTCGCCGCGCCACCCGCGCGGACTGGCTGGGCCCCCTCCCGGGGTCGGTTCAGGGGGTAGGGCTGCGCCCCTTGTTTGCACCGTCACAAGATTTTGTGTTCATCTCCCCTGGGCTCAAGCCTAAGCCCGGCGCCAAGGTTACCTGACTGGGACGCTGGCTCCAGGCTCCGAAAACAGTCGCTGGTTCCCCGTATTTGTTCGTTCTCCATCTCTAAATCTGTGTTTGTTGTTCAGGGTTTGTAGATAGTTATGTATGTGATCAATTCACTTGTTTTTCTGAGTCTTTGTTGCAAGAGGGATCCGAGGTAGCGTCTACCTAGTTCGCCATCTTGGCCCCGCCTCTCTGCTTGACTCTTTTAATGATGTTCTATTTTCTTTTTCCATGCATATCTCCTGGGCCCTGGTGGTGCAAAGGTTAAGTGCTCCCTGACTGAAAGGCTGGCAGTTGAAACCTACAAGGCACCTCCATGGGAGAAAGACCTGGCAATCTGCTTCCATAAAGATTGCAGTCCAGAAAAACATATGGAGCGGTTCTATTCTGTCACATCAGGTCACTATGAGTCAAAAATGACTGGATGGCACCTAACAACAACTTCCTCAGTGGTCTGACTAAATAATAGTAGTCAATTGACGAGATTTCCCCTTTAAGTATACTTTTCTCTAGTTTCTCGTTTGTTTCCATAAAAACTCATTACTGTTAAGTCAGAGAAAATAAAACTTTTGCAATGTTAAAAGTGAATAATAATACCTATCTCACACACCGTATCAATCTAAGGGTTAAATGAGGAATGACATGTGAACATAGCGGAGGGCCCAGCCTCCTATGTCACTCAGGGAATGTGTTCTTCTCTCCTCTGTCTCTCTCTCTTTTCCTTATTGCTCTACTAAGACCTTGAGGGCTATATATGGCTACAGGGTTCAGGACTTCACAATTCTGTTTTCCATACCAATGCACTGTAATCTTGGGCTCATGGGCAGCCTCTCCACAGATGTAGTGCTTCCATTTCTATTCACTTATTTATTATTTAAGTCAAGGTTCCACCTCCAGCCATTTCAACTCCTCCTGGGCCCAGACTTATACCCAAATGTCAGCATAAATCTCTGTATCGACCTCTTCATGTATAAAATGTACATTATAATGATACATTCCTCATACAGCTATCATGCAGAACAAATATCTTAAGAAAGGAGAAGCTCTTACAAGAGTCCTGGTGCCACCAGTGCACGTACTCAATAAGTGTTAGCTGTTAGTATTATTACCTGACGTCTCCAGGTGGACGTCTAACAGTTATCACATGTTATGAAGGCCATGAAATAATTCTTGGTCCCAAACCCTACTCTACTTTTATTAATGCATTTCTCCAGACTTCCATGATGGTAGTATGTGTTTTCTTCCACACAGTGGATATGTTTAGGAAAGTTTGGCCGGGTCTTACCTAATGAATTGCTTAGACATTTGAATGGGCAAACTTTGCTACAAGCTTTAGCGAACTAATGTAGCAAAGAATTAGAATCATCCTCAGCTGCTCGTGCTAGGACTCTCAATCCAGAATATCTGGTAAGACTATTGTTATGGACTGAATTGTGTCCCACAAAAATATGTGTTGAAATTCTAACTCCTGCAATTGTAAATATGACCCAGCTTGAAAATAGGGGGCTCCCTTTGTTATGTTAATGAGGCCATAACAGTGTACCGTGGGTCCTAAACCTAGTCACTTCTGAGCTAAGAAAATGTGTGGAATAGACACAGAAATACACACGAGGCAGAGGAAGGCAGACAGTGGAGACAAATGCCTCTACAGTGCGGGAACTCTAAGGATTGTTGGCAGTTTCTAGAAGCTGAAATAGAGGAGGAAGTACCTCCCCTCCCCGCCCGGAGCTATGCTCTGAATTCAGACTTCTGGCCTCCTAAACTGTGAGAAAATATATTTCTCTTTTAAAGCCACCCAATAGTCGTTTATTTGTTGTTGTTATGGTAACTCCTACAGGCACCTAGATGATAAATTTAGCCCAAAGTAAAATAATGTTCTTTCCTCCTTGGTATTCGTTGTTGGTGTTAGCTGCTCTTTACTCAGCCCCTGACTAATGGTGATGCTGTACATAATGAGGTGGGACTGTTGTGATTCGTAGTGTGTTCACTGACTGATTTTCAAAAATAGATTGCCACCTCTTTCTTCTTCATTCATCTTAGTCTGGAAGCTCTGCTGAAACCTGTTCAGCATCACAGCAACAAGCAAGCTTCCTCTGACAGATGGTGGTAACCGTGCGTGCGGTGCATGGGCCGGGAATTGATTGGGGTCCCCTGCATGGAAGGCAAGAATTCAACCACTGAACCACCCTGCCCCCTTCCTCCTCGGTGCGGCCCACCAGAATCCTGCTCTTTCCCTATCAGTGTCCTCTGCCCTCACGCGAGAGCGTTGGCAGGGTCGGCTTCGGGCTGACGGATAGAAATTTGATTGATTGATTGATTTTTAATTGTGGTGAAAACACATATTCTTATTTTATATTTATGATTACCTACTGCTTTCCAGTCAATTCCAACTCGTAGTCACCGTGTAGGACAGAGTAGAACTGCCCCATATGGTTTCCAAGGCTGTACATTTTTACAGAAACCGACTGCCACATCTTTCTGCTGAAGAGCGGCTGGTGGGTTGGAACTGCCCATCCTTCACTCAGCAGCTGAACACAGAACTACTGTGCCACGAGGCTTCCTCGTATGTATGATTAATTTTTATTAATTACAGTACTTTCTATAGTTTTGAATTTTTTTCTATGGAGACTGCTCTGTAATCTACATATGATAAAAGTTATACCTTTTCTTTCTTTTTTTGTGTCTTTTTTTATTGTATGAGTTTAGATCTCCATTTTAAATGTTTAATAAAAATAATACAAAGCATTCTTATTTTATTGCTAATTTTAAAGGAAATGTCCAACATCTCCCATTAATACCGTATTAATGATAGTTTTCCAGGTCAGGCAACTCCTTTCCTGTTCCGTGTTTGCTCAGAGTTCTTATCTCTCACAGGGACTGGACTTTATCAACTGCTTTGTCCCATCTCTTCAGGTGACCCTATGTCTTTTCGTCTTTCACCTATACATGTGGTGAATTAAATTATTAAATCTTTAATGTTCTCTCAAACCTGCGTGCCTACAATAAACCATCTTGATCATGGCATATTATATGTTTTATTCTGTGCTGGATTTCCTTTGCCAGCACTTCACGTAGGTTTTTGCATCTCAGTTATTTAGTCAGCTTGTCCTGTAACTCTTCTTCTACCATCCTTCTGTGATTCGTTGTCCTTATTAAACTAGCCTTAAGATCCAGTTGGAGGAGTGTCTCATGGTTTTCTATTCTTTGTTGCCTATGTACAAGTTTAAAATTACCTGTTCCTTGCATGTTTGATGGTAACCTGAATGAAAATTATCTAGGCCTATTATTTTCTTTGTACAGAGATCTTGAACTATTGATCCATGTTGTTTAGTGATTAAAGCCCTCTTCTGGTAGTAATTAGAAAAATTTCTGCTGCCTGTTCTAGGCTACTAGAATTCTATCTTTAAATATTATCTTGATTTTCACGGTTTTCAGCCTCATTCAGACCAACTAATCAATGCCAATTTTTCCCCCCTTTTCCCAAAGTCAGCCTCTGCAACTATTCCTGGCACCAATCCCTGTATCTAAGTCTTATTTCCAAAGAAAGATATCACAGTATGCTATCCAAGCAATTTTGTGTGCACAGGCTCCGTGAATCCATAATGTGAGCATATAATCTTCTAATACTTTTTTTCTAATTGTTCTTTTGCTAAAACTTTCTTTCTCTACTTTCTTTTTTCATCCCTTCCCTCCTCCTCCATCTGGTAGTATTAAAGTTGTGGGTTTTATGTTCAGGTCTTCAACCCAGGTGGGATTGACTCTGTGTGCAGTGCGGTGCCCAGTTGCATCTATGCGGCAAGAGGACACACTTCTAGAACTAGAAGGCGGGGAGGGTGCCGGTTGGGCAGTTGGGGCTGGGGCGGGGCTGCGCGGAGAGGGGCGCGAGGGTGGCGTGAGGTCCCGGGCAGCCCCACCGCAAACGCGGGGCTGCTGGACAGAGCCCGGCCTCCTGTGCCTTTTGGGACAGGCCCAGTCGGTCCAGCACCTCAAGGCCCCAGACCCCCGCCAGGCTACAGGTCCCACCAAAACTCGGGGAAGCCTAAGGCCACGGAGGCCAAGGCCCAGGGTCTGGCCCTGAGGACTTTTTCTGCCACGCTTGATCACAACGCTTATATACTGGGAAGGAGGGCAAGAGGCCTATCAGGACGTGGGTCCAGAGGACAGGAAGGAGGGGTGAGTTGTGGTCACCCATGGACTCATTGTCCTCCCATAGGAAGTCCACAGGGTGCCCTTCCAGGAGGAGAAATCAAAGCCACAGAGGCCACACAGCCTGGCTGCAGCCCCAGGCTGGACTCATTGCCTGCCCTGCTTCCCTGGGAAAGGCTCCCCAGGGGCCTCACCCCTAGTAGGCTAAAAAGCAGAGCCAGCCCTGGCTAGGGAAACTGTTTCCTCCCCTCTCATCACTGGCTGTGAGCAGACTCTTCTCTGTGCAGACAGAAGAGGAATTATCAAAATGAGCTACATACTCCAGATTTGAGTTAAGGATAATAAATTAACACAGAGAAATATGATTTTAGCAACAAATGCCTGCTTGGAGCCCGAGATGCATTAAAAAAAAAAAAAAAGAAGAAGAAGGAAGAAAGGGGGAGAAAGGGAGGGATGGAGGGAAGGAAGGAAAGAAGCGACAGAGGGAGGAGGGAGGGAAGGGAGGAAAAGCAGGAGAAAGGAAGGAAGGGGGAGGGTGTGAGGAAGGAAGGGAGGAAGGAAGAAAGGACTACTCAAGACCAAAGAGGGAGTGATAGGAGTCTCCTTCTTTTGCCACCCTCCCATGGTCCCAAGCTTTCTCATCTCCCACCTCTCAAGACTATATCAGCTGCTTTGAGAGTTTTAGAATAAAGATCCTCAGGAATATCACTGCTCTCCCCCCTTAGGGTTTTCCCAGTACTGGGTGAAACTAGGACTGAGAATCTTCCACAGGCTTCCCCCACCTGTGTATTGGGCAGTCAACACACTGAAGTTTGGAGCCACTTAAAGGAAGCTGAGACTTCTGGACAATGACCCCCTGCCCAAAGTTCTGCCCATCTGGGTCTAAGGATCAGTCAGACCATCGTGTACCCTCAGCAATGTTCCTACTGAAGGACACTTAAGGGCACTGTGGGTTTGCTCCCTCAGCGGGGGGCAAGGAGCTACTGAAAGGACACCATTGAAACCTGCAGAAGCCACAGCCCAGGGTGCTGGGGTAATTTGGGAGGGAGACATGAGGATGAGTTCAAAAGGCCGGTTGTGAAGGTGGCCAGGGGCCAGTGACCTGAAGACACAAAGCTGACTTAAAGAGAAAAGCCTCACACCTGCCCCTCCTGGGCCCTTTGCTCCTTCAAAGGAGAAAGTCTTTTTCACAGTTATGCAACTGGACAGTAATAGTCCTTGAGTTATGACATGAATGAGCCTCCAAAACCTCTTGAGGAGAATGATGGTCAAGGAGGCTCTGACAACCCCACCCTGTCCTTCTCTCAGGTCAGAGGACCAGAGCTCCTCTGCTGGTCTAGCTATTTGAAACAGGATTTCACTGGAAGGCAAACCTGTCACAGACTGGAAATACTCCTTGGGTTCATCTTCTTATAGCTGATTGTCTAGTGTTATTACACAACTTAGATACGGGACCAGGAGAGGAGTTTGGGGCTTGAACCCTAACATCTTAGCACCAGTTCCTGTTTCTTGAGGAGGGAAGAGGTGAAAGAAGACAGAGTTTACTCTGTTGTTTTTTCTGAGCCACAGGAAATCCTTACAAAGACCCTCTCAGGTAAAGACTGATGGGAAATGCCTTGGTTTACTATTACTTTGTCTTTGAGGCACTTGTTTACGTCATTCGTATAAAATGCTTTCCTCTCAAGGAGGCATTGTAATTCTTAGCTAGACTGTCTACAGAATGACTATATGTTAACCACTAAGCTTGGCACTTAAGCAAGTGGTTACCCTTCAGAGAAGGCCAGAGGAGAGGTTTATAGCCTACATTCCCTGATGCTGCCATTGCTCCAGATGTATTTGAAATGCCTCCCTGGGGAAGGCCTTCAGAGCCGGCTCATGGGCACATGGGAATTCAGACTCATTTTGTTTGTTTGCTACCATCTTTCATTTGGTGTCCAAAATGTTATTATTCAGTTTTTCACCAGACGTGGCTACAGACATCTCTCATATATTTTCGAAGTAAATTTCATTCTCTAGTACTGATACGCCACCAAGAGTGTATTCCAAAGTGTTTCCACCAAGCTGTAAAGACTTTCCAAAGAGGGCAGTCCTGCGCCATGTTGTGTAGTGACAGCAGGGTTGGCATAGAATGTTCACCCAGATACTTACCACTGTGCTGCTTTCCATAATTCCTGAAATTCCGAGTCTGCCACCTTTAGTGCTTAAACTAAGTCTGGTGGTTATGAATTCTCTTTAGAGTTCCTTCAGCTGAGAACGTCATTATTTTCCTTTATTCCTGACGGATATTTCCACTGGATGTAAAATTCTGAGTTAATGATTCTTTTCTTTCAGCACTGAAAAAATGTTGTTACAGTCTTTTGACCTCCATGGTTTTGGATAAGAACTGTAGAGTAACTGAAAAATTTTTTCCCCTTTGTGAAATGTGTTGTTTTCTCTCTAACTTCTTCCAAGGCATTTCATTCTTTGCTATTCTGCAGTTGATTATGACTTATTTGGGCATAAAGTTCTTTGAATTTAACTTGTTGGCATGTCCTGAGCTTCTTAAATCCGTAAGTTTATGTTTTTCACCAAAATTGGGAACTGTTCAGCCCAGATTTTTTCAAATACTTTTTTCTACACCTACACAGAATACCATCTACATTCTGCTATTGAGCCCATCAAGTGAATTTTTAATTTCTATTAGTGTATTCATACCTAAATTTTTCTTACATCAAAAACTGGCATTTGTAAATACCTTCTTTTTCTTTAGTGATAATATTTATATTGCCATTTGTTAAAAAAAAACAAAACTGTTCCTGTTACTTCTTAGAGCACGGTTACAATACCTTTTTACAGTTTTTCTGTTATGCCAATGCTATGAGTCCTGCTTTCATCTTATGGAAAATGTCATTTTTGTGTTCATTTGTTTTAGCAAGAAACAGACCCAGTTATGTTCAGGCTGCAAGTTCTGTCTCATCTCCTGTATGCTGTGGCTCAAATGTCTTTTGAGTTTTCGAAGCTTAAGAGGACTAAAATATTTTGAGGACTTATCTATGTGAGTGCCACTCAGTCTGGGACCTACATGGTGTTCTAACCCATAATACAGTGCTCAAAGGTTTGCAATGCTTCTTAGGATCAGATCTATGCATGTGCAACTTACCCATTGCCATCGAGTCAACTTAGAGGTGACTTTATATGTGACTTTATGAAATCCCTGTCTTGAGCTGCTTCCTCTCTATCTCTCTGAGGCTCTCTGACTTCTGAGGGGCTACCTTCCCGGTCCACTGGCAAGAATGTTGGGGCTTTAATCTCTTCATTCTGCCACGCGGTTAAGTGACTGGGTCTGTCTATGGGGCCAAATAATGGTATGATAGAGACAGAAAACGTAACAGACGTTCCTCTACACTCTTTGGACTTAGAGTATTAGGTGTTTGCCCCCCTGTTTGCCTGCCCATCTCTCTCCTTTACAGACCGTCTTCCCCCCAAATGAGAGAAAAAAGGATTGTCTTGGACCTATTTCTATCCACGACTTGAGTGCAGTTATGAGATTTGGGCTCATTTAATTTCAGCCTCTTTTTTATGTTCTGGTTTCCTCCCCCAGCCACCTTCAACCATTTCATTTGCAGGGTCCTGAGATAGTACCCCATGCATTTGTCCAGTTACTTAGTTGTCAGATACCAGCATAGTCACCGGGGAAGTGTTGGTTGTGGTTGGGGGGAGGGACTGTACACTGAAGGAGCTGCAAGACCTGGCTGCCTTGTGTGAGCAGGACCGGGGTGTGCTGAGGGACGAGTGCTGAAGGTGCTGAGTCAAGGGGAGTTTAATGTAAAGTTGGGTCAAGGAGAGTTTGTTGATATGGGGGAACTCTCTCCTAAAAAGGATTTATTGCCATTGCGAGCGTTCTGGAAATGGGTTTACTATGCTACAGGGATTGTGCTTGGAAGCTTGGAAAAGGCAATGGCCCACATCTATGAAATCGAAATGCCGTTACTGCTGTGTCAGATGTTGAAAAATGGGGGAAAGTCTCCAATACATGGACATGCCAGTGAGTTTTCTTAAGACCATTTTTGAGAAGTCCTGAAGGACACTCCTCTCATCAGAACAATAAGGAATGCACGGTGGAGGGGAGCGGCAGCAAAGTGAAACTTAGCGATGTCTGTCCTCTGGAGGCTTAGGTTGTGGGTAGGAGACAGCTGCCTAGTAGCAATGGGAATAATGGGGTCCCAGAGCAGCAGAAGCCAGGTGGAAGCACTTAACTGTCAGAAACAAGGTGTATGTCATTACTGTAACGGTCAGCAGGTCAATATATTATCTACTGGGGCATAAAAAATTATCATAAAACATAGCAGGTATTAGATAAATGGAAAAATACTCCATTCATGCTAATAAAATTTGGAAGTAGACAAATACACTGTTATTACTTTTATGACCCAACATACTTTTCTAGGTGAATTAATGAGCTAGAAAAGTTAAGTAATGAATTAAATATTAAAACAGATTTTCTTCTTTTTTTGATGATAATATAATTGCATACCTAGAAAATGAAGATAAAAATTTTGGTAAACTGACAAGCCAAATATACCAAAATCAATGACTTCTCTCCAATCTAGACACAGTGCCCAAAATTGGAAGTTTCAGGGTGGGAGGAATAAAGACAATTTTCTTTACTACACGATTGCATCAAATTGTGTCCAAAACCATAAACTACTTAGGAAAATATTGTTTTGACCGGAACAGAAAAGAACCTATTTGAAGAAAGTTCATGTAGAGGAGGAAATAAAATTAAACCTTAATAATGCAAAAAATATGTTTTCTCAAATGGGAAGTCTTGTTTAATCAATGATAGTCCCCCAAAATCAACATACAAATGTATTGCAATTCCCATTAGAATATTTACCTAGTTATTTGTTGAATTGTATACAGTAATCTTAAGATGCAAATAGTATAATAGATACCAAAGAACAGACAACAAAACCTGAAAAAGAAGGAGGCTGCTTCATCAACTAACGGAACAAATATTACATAGCATAGGAACTGAAAGCTAGACCAAGGAAACAAAGTAGCGAATCCACAGAGATTATCATAATAACCGTTAATACAGAGGTGGTATTTCAACTCAGGAAAATTATGGTTTATCTTATAAATGCTGCTGACTCAACTGATCATTCTCAGCAAAAAGAAAAAAAAAAAACTTCTAAGAATGTGATACATCAGTGATGGATTTGGGAAATTATGGGAAATGTCGGTGCTAAGAATTAACAACGTTTTCCGTTTTATACAAGGAAGACAAAAATAGAGGGCTTGCAAAATGAGCAATGAATTCAAAAGGCCATTCAGAGCAAATACGAATGGCCAATAAGCATAATCAAAGTTGTTCAAAAACACTGGCAGTGAAGAAAATATCAAAGTCCCAGTGAAACCGGTACAATTTAAAAATCTACACCACCTATGGCTGGGGCCGGGGGGTGCTGTGGGGAGAAGGATGCCTCAGACATGGCTGGAAAGGGGCATTATGACAGCCTTTAGGGGAAAGACACGGACATGGCTCTGTAATTTTGAAACATTCTTTGACCTAGAAATCTCACCCTTTGGAATCTATCCCATGGAAGCAAATCCTCTAGTATACAAAGCATGGTTATTGTTAATAATGGCAAAAAATCGACTGCTCATGGATGGTGGAAAGATAGATAATTTATGGTAGAGCTAAATCAATAAAGTTTGAGTCATTAGAATGAAAAAGAACTATAGTAGTTAAACAGGAGAAATCTCTGTGAAGTATTATTGAAGGAGAAAATCAAGGTGCAGAGAAGTCTGTATAAAATGAGCACATTAGGGTAAAGCAATAGCAATTGTTTGAGTATGCTTGAATACCTGTTTGTGTTTATGTGAGTGTGTAAATGAGCAGACGAAGATACATTTGTGTCTGTGTGTGCTCATATAAGCAAGAGTAAGAGAGACTACTTACCACATTGTTAACCTGAGTTACCTTGGATTCACTTGTGGAAAGGGACGGGGTGGGGGGGAGTTAGAACATGCAGGAAGAGCGGACTTAGAAAGCACGGGTGATATGTGTTTCCACTGTAGTAGTGCTATGTATGAGTCTAGATAGTGTATACAGTAATTGTTCTCATCTATTTAAATGCTTTACGTGTAAATATGAGTTCAATCTTAGAAGACCCAAAAAGGCAGTGTTAGTGCCATACCTAATGACCTTCAGGGAATCAGCAATTTACAGAGCACTGTGGGTAGAGTATGACCCAATTTCCATTAAAGCAAACGAACCAGGGGATCTACTTGTGAATCTGTGACTGTGTGTATGTGTCCCAGCTGAGAAACGTAGGGAAAGATGCACATGTGTCTATTAACATTGGACGCCTTGGGGGTGCAGGACCAAATTACATATGAGGGTGGGACCATGACTGTAACTTTTTCATTATACAAATCTGTACCCTTAGAGGTGTTATACAAAAGACTTTCAGAGCTTTGAAAGTTGATAAACATCATCATAGATACATTATTTTAAAAACATTTTGTTGGATTTTTTTTTTTTTTGAACAGGGGGAAAATATCTTTAACAACAGATACAAAGATTTTAATCACTGGAAGAAGAGCACACCACAGACTGCTCAACAGTCAGACCCAGCAGATTTCACGCTTGTTCTTGGAGACAATGAGCTCTTCTGGTCTCTAGACCCGGAAATGACCAGCGAGAATTTTGTAAGGGTCCATGAACTTACTCCTCAAACATCTCCTGCAAGTACATGTCTACAGATAAAGGAGGAAGGCTGGACACCACATGCAGTTCACTAGGTAACTCATAGACGACTAGAAGATTCTCTTTCCCTGATATGCCACTACCACTTCCTTCCACTTGTTGCTCTGCTGGAAAACGTACCCTTTGCATGCTATACCTTTTCCTGGACTGAACATAGAGGAAGTTAACTGGAAAGATGCAGCTTTTAAGGAAAAATATTTCGACCAATAGCTCTAGGGACAGTAGGACCCCCTCAGCCAGCCTACGGCCACTGTGGGAATGCCGGCCCCCTCACTCTCTTGTACCTCTGAGCATCCAGGGCTTTCTGTTTGATCATCAGAGACTGCAGAATTCACCTCGCCTGAAAGCCCTCGCTTCCTCCGCCTCTGACCCTGTCCCTCGCAGGAGAGTCTGTCACTCTGAGAAGTACAAACAGGGCAGCCTGTGGTTGGAAATGCCCATCCTGGAGGCTCTGCCCTCCCTTCCTTGCCCTGAGGGCTTCCCTGTGCCACTTGCGGTCTCATCACCGAGGGAAGGACATACCCCTGGCACCTCCAGGGTTTCCCAGTTCCTAATACTTGCTGTTGTGGCTGAAACTTGGCCTTTTCTGCTCATTGTCGAGTCTGGGCCTGAATCTGCCCCTTCTCACCTTCACCTCTGATCATCTGTCTTCTTGCCCTGTCTTTTGCTATTTTCATCTCAGTCAGGATTTTTCTTCTAGTCCTCTGATCTCAGGACAGGTCAGGTTATACCACAGAAAGAAGAAAAACCAAAAATGTCTTTGACATGTTCACAGTCAGAGGGTAAAACCCGTTTTAAAGAAAAGAAAGAGTTCCAAACTTTGCCCCTAACCTCCTGGGAGATGCTGTGCAGGAATTACCCAGTAATTACTGGATCTACAGTTTTCCAGAAAAGGAGGCCACCCAGTGAATTTTCTATACCATCTTCCACTATACTCGCCCAAAGAGACAACAGCAATGCATCCTAATCATAAACCCAAACTCCCTGTGAGGCCAGTAGTGCATGGGGTGAGCTCGCTTTACCAGTCCTTCTCTCCTCCTGAAAGGCCCTCCTTCTCCTTTGCCAGGAGGCTGCTGGGAAGGGAAACTGCAGTCCATGGTTGAGGGCTTTATGCCTACTGCTCGCATGCAGGCAGGTTTCCCCACAACCTGCCAGCTCTCTGGCTCCTCCTACTGCAAAGAACTCAGTGACACCCCCTCCACCATCACACCTCCCTTAGAGCTGTCTTTGCAGGGCCCCCTCTCAGCCTCCCAAGTCCCACTGAAACCCCATTTCTCTTTCTCTACTTACACTGTGCTCATCCTCAGGGTTCCAAGACCTCACCACCCAGATGAGGCCTGTCCTCTCCTCTCCTAGGCCAGGCGAACCTTTGAGTGGACCTGATGTCCGCGGTCAACTGTCCTGGGACTTCCTCCATCTGGATCCCTCTAGGGCTGGAGATGTCCATGCACTTGGCATGGGACAGTGGGGACATAGGGACAGGAGGGAAAGTTCTTAGAGGGGAGGTGAGTTAAAGGAGCCTGAATGGAGGTCTTGATAGAGCAAAAATCTGTTGCCGTCGTGTTGATTGCAACTCGCGGAGACCTCACTTGTTTCAGAGTAGAACTGCACTCAGTAGGGTTTTCAATGACTGTGATAATAAGGAAGTAGATCACCAGGCCTTTCTTCCACAGGCCATTGTGTGGGTTGAAACCACAAACCTTTTGGGTAGTAGCTGATGAGAGGACCCACATTTCCAGCCAAAATGCCCTGCTCCTCCCAGTCCCAGGGTGCTGGAGAGAGAGTCTTCAGGCACTTCGGCCTCTGCCATTGGTGCTAAACCAGTGCCCTCTGCAGCCAGGGCTCCTGCCTCTGCGTCCTCTCCAGCTGGTGCCTCAGCCTCTTCAGCTCCTCTCTCTGCTTCTTCAGCTGCTCCTCCAGGCACCTACAGACCGTTCTCTTTTCCCTGACCTCCCCCTTCTTGGAAGCCATCAGGCGGCACCTGGCCAGTTGGTGGCAGCGTCGGGGCCTGTGCTGGGCTGAGGGTGGCAGCCACCTCTTCAGCAGCTCCTCATAGAAGATGTGACAGCTGAAGCCCTGGCTCACACCATGCTCCGAGTGGGCCACCAGGGCCTCCTGGGACTCGAACACGTGGCAGCAGGCCACACAGCGGAAGCCATGTTCACGGGTCATCAGCCATTCCAGGGTGGCCGCATGGGGCCTCTCCCCATGCTTCTGCCCCGTACACTGAGCTCTGGGGTATAAGCCTCCTCCTGCCAGGGCTCCAGGGTGTTGACAAGGGACTCAGTGTTGGCCAGACTGGGGGCAGAGCTGATTGTGCTCTCCTCGGAGAGCTCGGCCTCAAAGACCTGGAGCATCTTGCTGACGAGGGCAAAGGTTTTGGTCTCCCAGGCCATGGCCACACCCTTGACTGAGCACACCTGGGTGAAGTAGGGCTCCTGACCCATTACTTCTCTGGAGCAGGCCCGTAGCTGAATAAGTGAGAGGTCTGCTCAGCAGAAGCTGAGGGAAAAGAGCTCTCTGATGGTTCTGGAATCTTCTTGGGCCCGGAGCTTGGGCTTTTTGCCGTGGATATCGTTGGCTGCATGGCACTTTCCTCTTGGGTTGAGACCTCTGAGAACAGAGTTAATTTACCTGATTTCTGGGTCTTGGGAAGACTCATCTATGAGCCCAAGGATCTGGTCTTAGGGATCCCTGGGGCCTGTCCAACACCACCATCCTCCCATCAATTCTCCCTCTGTCCTGGGACCCCTCACTCCTCTTGGGGGCACTGCTGTGGGAGACAGAATACCCTGGGCACAATGACACTAATGATAGTGGTACCTTATAACAAAAATGTTTACTCTGAAAACACTATAATATGTCTTGGGGTTTTGTATTTGTAAATAGAACATCATCCAATGTGCCCCCTCTCCCCTTTTTTGCTGAATGCTCAGTCAATTTGCTCCTTTGGAACATGGGAATGACCTCATTTTCTTGAACTTTTATAATATTTCTTGACTTTTCCAAAAGGAGTTTCCTACGAAAGTGATTTTCTTAGTAAATTTAAACACACAAATGGGAGAAATTTTCACCTCTTTTTAAGGGAAGCCTTTCATAGAAGGAATTATACTTAAAAGTTAGAGAATAATTTGTATATTTAGTTAAGACTCTGACAGGTATACCTCTTCCTTGTACCCTTCTTAACCAAGCCACAGTAACAGGTTAAAATTGTTTCCTCTTGAAAACAATTGAACAGAAGCCCCTTACCATGTCCTTATTAGATGAGTGACTTCAGAGTGATGCAGAAAACATATGTTTGGCCGAAAGCCTTGATGCCACAAACCTGAGAGGCTAAGACACAACCACCTCACCTGTATGTGTCTAGGAGGGTTGTGTGTGTCAACATAAGGTCTATCTATGTACATTTCTGAACATGAGGGAAGGATTCGAGACCTCAGGATGAAGAGAGAAAACAGACGGAGCCAGGTTGGGTGTGTGAGTGTGGTGTGGGGTGGAAAGTGGCGAAAGCTCTCAGAAGCAAGTTAGCAGCCAGGCAGAGGACCAAGGAGGAAACAGGAAACAGGGCTGGGGAGGTCCAGGGCAGCATGTGCAAGCAGCTGAAAAGATGGAGGAGGGCAGACACTGGCTGATGAAAGGGTGTACAATTAGGAACCACAGAAGCTCAGGTTCAGTTTGTTGTTGTCAGTTGCCATGAAGTCGATTCTGACTTGTGGCGACCCCATGTGTTTCAGAGTAGAACTGCTCCATTGGGTTTTCTTGACTGTAATCTTAATAGAAGCAGATCGCCAGGACTTTTCTTCCCAGTACTCCTACTTTTAGGTGAGCTGTCGAGCACAAACTGCATCACCTAGGCACCTTCACCTCCTTAACCTATACTTCAAGCTAAGTAGAGTAGGAATTTAAAATGCTATCCTGAAGTGAGGCTTTGCTGTGACTGGGTGTTAAGCCTTGGAAGAGGAGAAGGGGATTCCCTGGATCTAGGGGGATGGGGTCTGTCCTGACCTTCTTCTGCCCAAGCCCAGGCTGGGACAGCATAGCTCACAGTGGTACAGATACAGTGCTTCCTCACGCCACCCACTTTCATAAGCTCCTGAGAAATTTTACTTCTTTCGTTATTCCTGACATGACATATTAATTCAATCTTATTTGAAAATATGATACAAATGAATAACTGATCTCCCTAAACACCCTTCACCCCCGTCCCAGTTGCCCAGTGGCTTCCTTAACATAAAGTAGGAGGTTCCCAAGCCCGAACAATTGAGTAGCTAGTCTGTGCCTACTCAGAAAGGCCCTTAGAGTTACAGTAGTGTTCTTTGGTTCACTCGCTCATTCCTTTATTCGCATCACAGTTTTGTTGTCTACTAAATGACAGCAAGTACTTTCTCTGGGAGAGCCACTTCATCTCCTCACTCAAAATCCATATCTTGTCTCCAAATCTTGTCTGGTGAAATCAGACTCTTTGCCACACACCTCCTGTCAATCAGGAAGAATTTTTCTCCCACCCCTACCTCGAGTCTTAGAGGTTTCTCCTTCCCATATTGCCATTTCATCCTGACTGGGTGAAGGTAAACCAAAAAAAAAAAAAAAAAAAGGTCCCCCAAAGGATGTTCACCCCTCTGTTCCAAGCTCTCACGAGTTGGGAGCTCCAACTGAGGAATCACTCTCTGTGAACTGGTAGCTTAAGTTGCTCTCCCACAGGAGACCTCAGATCGACAACCTCTCCAAAGAGCAGTTGGATCTGAGTGAGCACCAAGGCTTCCATAACACTTGTGTGACATCATTGCTGACATTGTTCAGTTTCGAGGGCCCAGTTTGAACCTAAACAAGACAAACATGGCAGCTTTTGGAGGTGTTGGGAGGATTGGGGAAAACTTAATAATAAGTATGTAATAAAAATGAATTGAAAGTTTTCCCTGCCTTCAAAGAAGTTACCATTCTATTGGAAAGAGAAATGTGAGTTCAGGGAATGATAACGGAGTGTGATGGGCTGTGGTTTCTCCCAAACCTCTTATCTCTGAATTTTAGATGGCGGCTTACTAGCTTGGAAGACCCCAGATGCCATTCACCAAAACTGGATGCAGAACATTTTCTTAATAAACTTCCTTATGCCAATTACCTACATGTCTCCCGAATCCATGGTCCCCAGACCACCGCCCCTGCTCTCCTGTCCCTCAAAGTATTTGGTTGTGATCAGGAAACTTCTTAGCTTTTAGTTTAGTCCAGTTGTGCTGACTTCCCCTGTATTGTGTGTTGTCCTTCCCTTCACCTAAGATGATATTTGTCTACAGTTACTGTTAAAAAACTGTCTTTGGAATTGGAATTGGGATTGCCTTGTATCTGTAGATGGTTTTGGGTAGAACTGACATTTTCACAATGTTAGTGAATTTTCCTCTCCCTCACTCCCCACACTCTTAACCACCAAAAAATGTTTTCTTCTGCATTTAAACTTTTTCATGAGTTCTTACAATAGTGGTCTCATACAGTATTTGTCGTTTTGTGACAGACTAATTTCACTCAGCATAATGCCTTCCAGATTCCACCCTCAGCCCCCTGTAGGCCCGAATGCTGCCACTAGGTGGCCAGATGCTGCCTGATGGTCGCCAAGAAGAGGGAGGTGAGGAAGAGTGTGGTCTGCAGGCACCTGGAGGAGCAGCTGCAGAAGCAGAGAGAGGAGCTAAAGAGGCTGAGGAACCAGCTGGAGAGGCTGCAGAGGCAGGAGTTCAGCTGCAGAGGGTGCAGGCGCAGCACCAAGGCCAGAGCGGGAAGCTCCAGAAGACCCTCTAGCACCCCCGGACTAGGAGGAGCAGGGCCTTTGGGCTGGAAGTGTGGGCCCTTCAGGAGAGACCTCCACTCAGTTTCGTTTAACCCAGCTCCCCTGGAAGATCCCCACCCTCCCACCCCGAGTACACAGAGAGCTCCAGCCCTAGGAGGATCTGGATGGAGGAAGCCCCAGAGAGCTGACCGCAGACACCAGGTCCCCTCAGAGGCTCCCCTGGCCCAGAAGAGGAGAGGACAGGCCTCACCTGGATGATGAGGTCTCAGAACTCTGAGGATGAGCATAGCATAAGTAGAGAAAGGGAAATGGCATTTCAGTGGGACTTGGGAGGGTAAGGGGTCCCTGCAAGGACAGCTCTAAGGGAGGTGTGATGGTCATGGGGTGTCACTGAGTTCTTTGCAGGAGAAGGAATCAGAGAAGCCGCAGACTGTGCGGAACCTGCCCGCAGGTGAGCAGTGAACATAAAGCCCTAAACCAAGGCCTCTGGGTCCCTTCCCAGCAGCCTGCAGGCAGAGAAAGAAGCAGCCTGCAGGCAGAGAAAGGAGGAGGACAGGAGGGCGGGGTGGAGAAAAAGGAGCTCACCCCGGTCATGTCTTCTGTCCTCACAGGGTGAATTTGGGTTATGATTAGGATTAGGGGAGGGGAAGGGGGAGTTGGTGTAGAAAAATCCTCCTGGGTGTTTTCCATTTCTGGATAAGAGTTGATCCAGTGCTTGCAGGATATTTTCTGTATAGCATGTCCTAAGGTAAGGAATAGAGCTTTGGAACTTTTTCCTCTCCTCTAAATCAAGCTATTCTTTCAGGTTTTTGACATGTTAATGAAACTTGCTAATATTTTTTCTTCTTTCTGTGGTCTAACCTGACATGTCCTGAGGTCAAAGAACTGAAGAAAAAGGTCGACTCAGATGAAAGAAGCAGAGGGCAGGCTTCTAAACCCAGAGAGAACAGCAAGAACACAGGTGATCAGAGGTGAGGGTGGGAAGGGGCAGATTCAGGCCCAGACTAAGCAGTGGACAGAAAAGCCCAAATCTCAGCCGTAGCATCAGGTCCCAGGTCTGGACATGACAGGGGCGTAGCCATCTCCCTGGAAGATGAGACCTCTACTGTCACAGGGAAGCCTTCGGGGACACAGGAAGGGAGGGCAGGACCTCCAGAATGAGCACCTCCAACCACAGGCTGTCCTGTGTGGATTTCTCAGAGTGACAGAGACAGCTCCTGCATGGAACAGTGTCAGAGGTAGAGGGCAGTGAAGGCTTTCAGGACAGGTGAATTCGGCAGTCTCCTAAGGATCCAAAAGGAAAATAAGAGATTCTCAGAGGTATCAGAGTGGGAGAGGTTGGCATTCCCAGGTTGGGGAGAGGCTGGTTGGGGAGGTACTGCTTTCTGAAATCTTTTCATCAAACTCTCTTCTCTTCTTCAACTATCTTCTCAGTTGATGTCATCTATGCTCAGTCCTGAAAAGGGTCTAGAATGCACAAGGTGGGTTATTCAGTGTGGCAAGGTGGGGAGGAGGTAGTGGCAGCATATCCGGGAAAGAGAATCTTCTAGAGGCACATGAGTTACCTAGTGAATTGCACATGGTGTCCATTCTCCTTCATTTAGGTGTGGACGTGTGTTTGCAAGAGGTGACTGACTTCCCCAAATTATTTTTGGTCATTTCTAGTTACAGACACCAGAAGAGCACATTGGCTCCAAGAACATGCAAGAAATCCACTGATTGTGATTATTACCGTCTGTGGTATGCTCTCCTTTCAGAGGTTAAAATCTTTGTCTGTCATAGAGAATTTTCACCTATTTAAAAATAGGTATCTATGTCATTTACTAATTTCCAAAGCTATGAAATTCTTTTTTATTACATGTCTAAGAATACAAATTTGTATAATGAAAAAGTTAACATGCAGAGTCCCACCCTCATATTTTGCTCCTGCTCCCCCAAGGTATCCAAAGTTAATAGACACGTGTATCCTTCCCTAGGTTTCTCTGCTGTGACATGTATACACAGTCACAGGTACACAAGTAGATCTGATGGGGTGTTTGCTTTTATGGAAACTTGGTCTCACTCTACCCACATTGCTCTTGCCCCTTCTTTCCCTTGACATTCTATCTTGACTCTCTGTAAGTCATTAGATATAGCACTAACTCTATATTTTTATGTCTTCTAAGTTACACACATAAATTAAATAGATAATAACAATTTTAGTACACTTTATCTAGACTTAGACATGTTGTTAGGTGCTATCGAGTTGGCTCTGACTCACAGCGACCCTATGCACAACACAACAAAACACTGCCTGGTCCTGGGCAACCCTCATAATGGTTGCTATATTTGAGCCCACTGTTGTAGCCACTGTGTCAGTCAATCTCATTGAGGGTCTTCCTCTTTTTCGCTGGACCTCTGCTTTACCAAGCATGGTTTCCTTCTCGAGGGACCGGTCCCTTGTGATAACATGTCTAAAGCCATCCTTGCTTCTAAGGAACATTATGGGTTCTTTCAAGACAGATTTGTTTGTCTCATACATAACACTAGTAAAATGGAAACACGTTATCACCCATGCTTTTTCAGTCCACTCTTCCTGTATATTCTAGCTTTCCACCCCCTGTTCCTTCCCACAAGTGAATCCAAGGTAATTCACTTCGACCATGTGCTAAGTAGTCTGTCTTATCCTTGCTTAAATAAGCACATGCAGACATACATGTACCATCATCTGTTCATTTTACACACACATACATGTAAACAGGTATTCAAACATATTCAAACAATTACTATTGTTCTTCCCAAATGTGCTCATTTTATATATACTTCTCTGCACCTTCATGTTTTCAGTAAACTTCCATAATACTTCACAGAGATTTCTCCTACTTAACTACTACAACTCTTTTTCATGCTAATGACTCCCTATGTTATTGATGATGTAGCTCTACCATATATTCTCTATCATTTCACCACCAATGGACAGTCAATGTTTTGTCAGCATCAATAATAAACAGCCTTTGTATAGTACAGGATTCGCTTATGTGGAGTAGACTCCACAGAGTGAGATTTCCAGTTCAAAGAATGTTAAAAGTACAGAGCCATGGCCATGTCTTTCCCCTAAAGGCTGTCACAAAGCACCTTTCCAGCCATGTCTCAGGGCTTCCTTCTCCCCACAGCCCAGCCAGCTATAGATGGTGTTGATTTTTAAATTGTGCCAGTTTCACTGGGACTTTGATATTTTCTTAACTACCAGTGTTTTTGAGCAACTTGGACTATGTTTACTGGGCATGTGAATTTGCTCTGAATGATCTGTTTTAATTCACTACTCATTTTTCAAGTACTTAACTTTTATCCTTCTTGTGTAAAATATAAATTGTTATTAATCTTTGTCATCTACATTTCACATCATTTTCCAAATCTATGATTTGTGTATCACATTTTTGCAAGCTTTGTCCCCCAGA